>NC_052399.1:30176329-30319920 GCF_009389715.1 Phoenix dactylifera
ATTTTGCTCTCTAAGCTCCGTAAGATTTTTTCTTCTTTTTCTTTTCCTTCTGATGTTGCACTAAGATCGTTCACTAAACTGATTTTCGTAACACCCTTGCTTGTCTAGCTAGCTTCTCCTTTGTAATTTCTTTTTCATTACACTTTGATATTAAATAGTCCTTTCTTTAAGCTTTTTTTTTTTTTTGCTAAAGACGGGTTTTCATACAGTACGTGTACGAATACACCCAATAAAGTCAAAAAAGACTAACTCACGGAGAGCCAGTGGTAGCTCCCCCTCCCCCACCCAAAAAGTGTACCCTGAATGATGAGCCGCGAAGGCAGCCACCCAGTCGGCTGCCCCATTAGCTTCTCTGAATACATGTTGGCCTGGATGGCCACCCCAACCCCACACATCGTCCCTATATCCCGAACCAAGGGATGGTCTGAGCCCTCACCCCTCAGCTCCTCCTGGATCCAACTGATAACTGTGGCTGAGTCGCCCTCCAAGATAATCGCGCCAGCCTGCAGTACCTGCCTCGCATATCGAAGACCCGCCCAGGCAGCTCGTAGCTCTGCCCCGGGAACTGACGTACCGAATAACTGACAGCCTCCTGCTGCCACCACTCTGGAGTGCGGATCCCGTATGACAAAACCCGCACCTCCTCGCGCGCCTCCATCCAGGACCGATCCGTCGAAGTTGACCTTGAGGAAACTCGGGGGTGGGGGTTCCCAGGTGAAAAACACCTGCTGAGGAGCTGCCGGAGCAGAGAGGGAACCCCAGGTGTCCCGAGCTATCAGAGGTCCATCTGAAGAAAGTCTGATCTCCAATGCCTGGACTCGCGCGAACTCCGCAACGAACCTCGGTGACACCCTGCGCTCACCGAAGGTGTGGGCGTTCCTCGCCAGCCAGATCTGATGTGCTGTGCAGGTTGCTCGAATAGCCTCCTGACATGTTCGAGGCCGGGCCAGCCACTGCTGCATCATCTGTACAAACTGAAGCCTCCCACACCAAACCCCCTGCGGGAACCCTGCCCACAGCCATGCCGACCTCGCCCACGTACACTGAAAGAGCACGTGGTCGATCGACTCCTCAACACTACATGTCCCGCACTCCGCAGGGATCCCCCAACCTCGCCTGCTTAGCACTGCTCTCATCGGAAGGCGGTCCCATGCCACCTTCCATAAGAAGAGTGCCGCCCTCGGGTGAAGCCCAGACCTCTAGATCCAAGTGTAGTCCTGCCCCGGCTCATGCTCCTGCAGGATAACATCGGCGAGGTCTCCCAGACTGACACTGGATCGGCAGGAGGTGCCCCAAACCCTAACATCAGGCCCCCCGCAACCTGGCACCGGAAGGGACCGGATCCTCTCAGCTAGGTATCCTCCGAACAGCTGACATAGCCTAGCGTCATCCCATGCTGACTCTCCTGGGGCAAGAAGATCGAAGACCCGCAACCCCTCCACTGCCTCAGCATCGATCATGGTCGGCCAGCACCTCAGCGGAACAGTATCCACCCATGGGTCCGCAGTCACATCAATACTCCGCCCATCGCCAATCAGCCACCTAGTATTTGCTGACACTGTCGGCAAGTACCTCCCAATCTCACGCCACATGAAGGAGACTCGTCGCGCTCTCCGTGCCGCCTCTGAGCCCCCACGGCCATATCTGGCCGCCATCACCTGACTCCACAGCCCGTGTGGCTCTAACAAGAACCGAGCTGCATGCCGAGCAATAAAAAGCTCGCGCCGCTCCAGTAGGGACTGCACCCCGAGACCGCCCTCACTGGTAGGCCGGCAGACATGCTCCCAGGCCACCAAGTGCACCCCGTGGCCTCCGCCGTATGACCCCCACAGGAAACATCGCAGCAGTCGCTCGACCCTCAGCAAGGTCGTCTTCGGAACCACGGTGTTGGCCATGAGGTATACTGGCATGGACCCCAACACTAATCTGATCAAAGTCAGTCTCCCCATCATAGACAGGGAGGCCGCTCTCCATCCCTCCAACCTGCTCTCCACCCGCTGCACTAGGTAGGAGCACTCTGCCACCCGCAGTCTGCGGCCTGTGATAGGAACTCCCAGGTAGGTCAATGTCTCCTCCTGCTGAGGTATCTGTAGAATCCCTCGGATCTCCTGTCTGACCCTGCTCTCCGTGCTCGGGCTGAAGTGGACTGCTGACTTGTGGAAGTTAACTCTCTGACCTGACGCCGCGCAATAGTCCGCCACTACCCTCCGAAGGACCCGTGCATCAGAAACCCGCGCCCCTGGCCAAAAGAAGGCAATCATCAGCGAAAAGTAAGTGGGAAAGAGGACTAGCCCCCGGGGCGGGGACATAGGCCTCGAGCTCTCTGTGGGCACACACCCTCTGCAAATCACGAGACAAAATGTCAGCACAAAGAATAAACAAATAAGGTGATAGAGGGCATCCCTGACGCAGCCCCATGGTGGACTCGAAGAAAGGTGAAGGTGTGCCATTGACCAAGATAGAAAATCTTGGCCCCCTGACACACCCCATGATCCAACCGATCCACTGTCTGTGGAAGCCGTACGCCTCGAGTGCCTGCTGAAGAAATCTCCACCTGATCCTGTCGTAAGCTCTCTCCATATCCAGCTTAATAGCCATCAAGCTATGTCGCTTCGATGCTCGCTGCAGATCCCACATCATCTCCTGAGCCAACAGAACATTATGGAAGATGTTTCTGCCAACTATAAAAGCCCCTGCTCCTGACTGATAATGCCAGGCAGTAAGGGCTTCATCCTACGGACCATTATTCTGGCCACAACCTTATACAAGGTTGTGCACAAACTAATGGATCTGAAATGGCCGGGCTCCGCCGCCCCCTGACGCTTCGGAATGAGTGTGATGAAGGTAGCCTTCCAGTCATCCGGCATCCTCTCCTGAGAGAAGAAGCACTGAATAGCCTCTACCACTGCTGTCCGAATGATACCCCAATACTGTCGGAAAAAGAACGGGGGGAACCCGTCTGGACCCGGAGCCTTGTCTGGAGCCAAAGCCCAGACTGCCTCCTGAACCTCCTGTGCGGACACTGGTCGGACCAGGGCTGCGTTCTCAGTATCCTCGATTCTTGCATCCATCCTCATGGGATGGTCTCTGTCGCCGGACTCCTCATCTGCCGTCCATCTGTCACGGAAGAAGTCCAACAAAACTTGGCGAATGGCAGGCTCACCTTCCACCTGATGTCCAGACCCGTCTCGCAGCGAGTGGATAGTGCTCCGCTGCCTCCGGATAATCGTAGTCCGGTGGAAGAAACTAGTATTGCGGTCACCCTCACGTACCCACTGAACTCGAGATTTCTGTCGCCAGAAGATCTCGTGCTGCCGTAGTAGTGAGTGGTGGGTCGCTAGAAGCCCCCGGAGATCACCCATATCATCCACCGAGAGCTCACCTTCTAGATCTTCTTTCCGCTGCAATTCAGAGATCGCAGTCTCTACCCCCTCTACTCTCCGGAAGATATCACCCACAGTCTCACGGTTCCACCACCGAAGACGCCTCTTGGCCAATTCTAGCTTGCGCGACACCCGGTGCATAGCATCTCCACGCACCGGGATGCGCCATGCCTCACGGACAATATCCCAGGACTGGGGGTATGATAGCCAAACCTTCTCAAAGCGGAAGGGGCTATGATGACTAGGTCCCGATGATGTAGAAATCAGCAGGGGGCAATGGTCTGAGGCGATCCGAGGTAGGTGACTAACCCTGCAAGTAGGAAAACGGAGGATCCAGTCCGGGGACGCAAAGGCCCTATCTAGACGCTCCCAAACCCTAGCACTGCCGAGCTGATTATTGCACCAAGTAAACTGAGGTCCAGAGAATCCTAAGTCCACCAGGCCAGTACACGACACAAAATCGCGAAACTCCCTCCTGTCCGCTCTATCCATTAAGGCTGCCCCGCCCCTCTTGTCGCCCGAACTCAATATGCAATTAAAGTCGCCAACTACAACTGTCGGGACACCCTGGGCGGTAAGGCTGGTGATCTCCTGCCAGAGGACTCTCCTGATCCTATAATCCGTGCTCGCGTACACCCCACACAAAACCCATGGGGCAACATCCGGTGCCGAGACAACCATAACTACCTGTTGGGGGCAGTTGTGGAAGACATCAAAGGTCGCCACCCCTCGCCTCCACAGTAGCAGGATACCTCCCGACAGCCCTCGGGAATCGACTGCGTATGACTCCCAGTCCCTCCCCAAGCGCCGTCTCAAACGTACAAGCCCCTCACCAGATAGCCGGGTCTCGCTGATGAAGCAGATCTCCGGATAATGAACTTGCACTAACCGTTTGAAGGATGACATGAAGGACGGCTTGGCCGCCCCCCTACAATTCCAGGCTAGGATCCTCATGGATCACAGTCCACGTAGTCGGCCTCTGACCCATCCTCCCCCTGGGCCGCGGGGCCAGCCTCAAGCGTGCTACCTGGGCCCTCCCGCTGCTCAACAGATACGACCTGCATGACTGCCGCCCTAATACGCTGCACAGCAGTCGTGTGGTCCGTGCCCCCTCCCGTCACCATCGGTTCGGCCTGACACCCCTGTGAAAGCGGCACGATGTGGTCCCTAGCTCTGCTCCCACTGGATGCATCCTCCCGCTGCTCATCTCCAGCCGGAGGCCAAGGGCCAAACCGAAAGACTCCATCATGGTCAGTGCCCACCCGCACGTCCCCTGGCTGAACCCCACTCGTCACACCCAAAGTGAGAAGAGCATGATCGTCGTGTGCGGGGGGACCCAGCCCCAAATCTGCTCCCTGATGAGGAGGCCTAAACCGAAAAGGCCCAGCTAGTTCCTCGCTCTGGCCCTGCAGCGCAAGTCCAGTCCGACCCCCCAGGCCCGTATCTGAGTGGGCCTGTGGGCCTACTATGACGTGGCCCAAAGAGCCAACCGCGGGCTGGGCCTGAGGGCCCAGCGCCCGCGATTCCCCAGCAGACCGCGCGGCCCATCGGCCGCGCGCATCATCGCACGGGCCCAGCATATCCTGGGCCCGCTCAACCCCAGCACCGGGCGCGTTCAGCGCGCCCGGCGCGTCCCCAGAATCCGGCGCGCTGACGGCGCAAAGCGCGCCAACAGCGCGGGTTGCGCCGACTGCGTGGGCCACGCCCGCGTCGCGGATCGCGCCCCGGCCCGCCCCACCGGCCTGCGACCCCGGCGGCCGGCCTCGTGGGCCCGGTTGCGCTGTGGGGGCCCGATTGGGTTCCCTCGGCCCACAGGTACAAGGGCCAGCTGGGCCCCCCGCCCGGTGCCGCCAAGTGGGCCAAGGCCCGCCTGCGGCCTGGGCCGCTTCTGGGTTTTGGCCCGGGCCGCGGCCGCCCGGCTGGGCTCAGGATCAGCCCGCATCGGGGCCTTGCCGAGTCGTCGACTCAGCCCCGGGTCCCCAGACTCGGCCAGGAGGTCATCGGCCGAGTCCACCAGGAGGGGACTGAAGGAGGTATCCGGGTGGCCGTCCCCCCCACCGGCTAGCGGGGACCGGCGGCGAGCCACCTTCGCCGGCTTCTGCCAGCCGTCGGTGTCCGCCGGGGACACCGGCGTAGTTGGTCGAGCCGCCGGAGACAGCGGCCGAGTCGAGGACAACCCGGGTCCCGAGTGCGCCTCGGTCGTCTTCCCCGGCCACGGCGGCCGATTCTCTCGCGGGATTCGCTTCCGTGTCGCCACCATCTAGGGACCGTAGATCGGTCCCTGTACGTTCTCCCCGACGCCCGGAGCAGGCTGGGCAGGCCCGCCCCCCGGGTCCACCGCCGCCGCAGCAGCCGAAGCCGAACCCGAGCCCCCCTCGGCGCTAGCGGTCGCCGGAAAGCGGCAAGCCGCTACCTGGTGGCCCATACGCCCACACCGGGAGCACACCGGGGCATTTTCAAAGACGAAGGGCTGTCATCTCACCTTCGTCTTCCCCTGGATCAGCACTCCCGGCAACAATGGTTTGGTGGTGTCAACCACCACCCTCACCCGGGCGAATCCCATCGCCTGCCGCTGTTCTGTGAAGCTGTCCACAGCAACCGGCCGGCCCGCCCGAGTGGCTATATAGAAGATGGTCGACATCGACCAATATTCCGGCGGCAGACGAGGCAGGCGGAGCCACACCATTACCGTCTTCACGGCCTCCTCCCCGGGTTCAAAATCCGGAACCCATGGGGTCATGGCGAGGAGTTGCCCGGCCACCACCCACGGGCCCTCGCTCAGCGCCCGGTCCCGGTCCTCCGTCGACCGGAACCTCAGGGCGAGGTAGCCATCCGCAAGCGGGACGGCCATCACCTCTTTCAGCTTAGTCCGGGCGGCGACTTCCTTCGCCACCCATTCGGCTGGGACACGGCGGCCGAAGCTCCGGACCACCGCTGCCCGCCCTTCCAACTCGAGCCGGGCCGCCGCGATCGGCTCCTCCGGAGGATGCAACACCTCCGGAAAGCAGCAGCTCAGCCGCTCGACCTCCGCGGCCGTGGGCCATTGAGTCACCCACGGCCTCGTCCAGGCTCCAGAACCCTTACCATTGCCTCTCGCCGCTCCCTCCGTTGTCGTCCCCGTCGATTGCTTCCCCCTCCGATCCATTGGACGCCCTGCAAGGAAGAAGACGGTAAGTAGGGGGGTCCGTCGAGCTGTTAGCTTAGGTTCCGTCGCAAGTCCCGCCACCCGGATGGACGACCGGCCTCCCGCGACGCCGGAAACCACTTCGCCTAGGCCGGCGTTGACACCGACGGACAGTTCTCCGGCAGGAAACTATCCGTTAGGAGTTTCCCCAGAGCTCTGTTGCCGTTGCCTCTTCTTTAAGCTTTTAGCAGTTGTGTCAGCAAGCTAAAAGTTAGGTGTTGCTCTAAAGAATTCTTTTCCCCTAGAAGGTAGAACTTTTCAAAATATCGAAACCTAAAATTAACAATGGGTCTTTGAGATATTGTGCATCTTAAAGATCTTGAATGTAGTAGTGATAGAGATATGTGGTTGAAATAAATTGGTATGTCCAAAAAAAAAAAAAAAAATTTAGGTGCTATTAGTTAAATGAGCGGTGGTTAGAAGATACGCAAAATAAGGATTTATGTTATTTTAGTGCAAACAGATGATTTCTATAGATCTCCTCTCTTTTTTTCTTTTTGTCATTTGCATACCCTTTATTCCACACCACCCCCCCCCCCCCCCCCCCCCCCCCCCCCCCCCCCCCCAACACACACACACACACCAAAAAAAAAAAAAAGAGGAATATTATAAGTCAACAGCCATACTTAGACTCGAGAACCTTTCTCTCTTTATTTGGTATCTAAACTCTAGATGCTTCACACTACCAAAAAAGATGAAGGCTAAAAATAAATTAAAAAAAATGGGCACACTATAAAGATGCTTTTCCTATTCAAAAGAAAAGACACCTCACACTCTTTAATTTGGAAAATAATAAGAACCTCATGTTGCTCGTTCCATCCCCACCTAAACTCAAAAATAATAGAAAACCAGCAACCGCCAAAAAGACAAGAGTTTATATATTGAGCCAACTCAATCTAAGCTAATGTGGACCAACACATAAAATTTAAAAAATAATTAAATAATAGATTTTTTGGACTTCATGATAACTCCAACATTTCTTCTTGCAAACTCTATGTTAAAAATATCGAGCTTGCCACAAAAATCTTTAAACTGCTTGACCATCAATCCTTTGGTGAATATATCTGCCAACTGGTCTTTTATGAAAATTGGAAGCAAATCAACTTGATCATCAACAATTTTCTCTCTAATAAAGTGATGATGAACCTCGTTGTGCTTTGTCCTTATATGAAATATAGGATTCCTTGCCAATTGGATAGCACTCTAATTATCACAATAAAGAAGAACAATATAGTTAGTGTCCCGATCTAAATCAGCAAACAACCTCATAAGCCAAGTCAATTCCTGAACTGTCATCGTAGTGGCACATTACTCTACCTTTGTAGAAGACAATGCAATGGTAGGTTGTCTCTTACTACACCAAATACCAAGCTCAAAGAATAGCTAGTAGTAGACCTACATTTATCTACATCACCAGCATAATCTATATCTATAAAACCCATTAACTTGATAGAAGAATTATTAATATATAAAACATCATAATCAACAATCTTAGCAATATATCTTAGGATCTGCAAAGTTGCATCAAGATGTAGCCATTAAGGATGCTACCTATATCAACTAGCAAAGCCAACAGCGTAAGAGATATCTAACCTCGTAATAATCAAATAGATCAAACAATCCACAACCTATCTATACATGGTAGGATCATCAAGACATTTGCCTTGCTCTTTGCTCAATTTTAAATTTGATTCAATTGTTATCCGCACATGCTTGCAATTAGCCAATCCATACTTATTCAATAAATCAAGAGCATATTTTCTCTGACAAATAAAATAGCAATCCTTAAGCTAAGCTACTTCCATGCCAAGAAAATATCACACTTCACCAAGTTCTTTCGTCTCGAATTGTATAGATAACTGTCCACTAATACTATGGACCTTATCAACATCATCACTGGTAACAATTAAATCATCAACATAGAGGCAAACAATCACTATACCTTTACTAATGTGCTTTACAAATAAACCAGAATCTGCAGAAAAAAGAGAATAGTTATAAACTAATAAATATTCTGCAATTTTATCATAGCATGCTCTAGGTGCTTGTTTGAGACCATACGAAGCTTTTCTAAGTTTGCAAACAACCAAATGAGAGGTGTCAACAAAGCCAAAAGGCTACAATATATAAATATCATTGTCAAAACCACCATATAAGAAAGTATTCTTTGTATCCATTTGCCATATAAACCAACCATTGCTAGCTGTTAAGGAGATAAGCACTTTGAATGTAGTTATTTTTGCAATTAGGCTGTAGGTCTCATCAAAACCAACACTATACTTTCATCCCTTACTACAAGCGTTTCTTGTTTCTCTTGCTTCTCTACAATAATGATGGATCCTCAATATGATTTTCTATAACTGGATCGATTGTAGTGTCTTGTGACTCTTCCTGAACAATTTTAGTATCAAATGGATCACAATCTCTTTTGAACTTGATACAACTTTCATATGATTAGACTCCTCTTGCTCAAAATTTCTTCTAAACTTAGTTGATCCTCAAGCTGATCAACTTTGTCATGCTTTGAGTACTTCAGATTTAATCCAATATCTAACTAATCAAGCTCCCCCTGCTTCAAACTTTCATCTTTAAACAAATTCTACTCTTCTTTTGAATTTTCAAGAATGTCCTATGCTTTCTTTGGCTCCTATTTATTCTGAATATTGGGATAATTCTCTCTATCTATCATAGCTTAGAGAATCTATATCACCTTCTTAGATTTCAAAACCAACTTTCTTCTTGCAATTTCATCATTAAGAGATTCGTTAATATCATCATTCGTTAATACCATCTCTAACTCTTCCAAGATATCCTATAAAATTTATCCCATCCAATAAAATTTGATAATGGACTTCTAAATTTGATGATATGTGTTGTTCAACTTACAAAAACAAGTAGTAATAGTAAAAATAGCCATGTTGATATTGGTGAAGTCAGATACATTGATCCTAATGAGTGAGATAGTAGTAGCATCGTCATAATGATTTGTCTCTTGAATCACCAAAATAAGAATCCATAAACTTGCATCATCGCACAGTGAATTACTGAAAGCTTTTCAACCACACCAAGCTATGGGCACACGAATATCATGTAAAACCACAAGTGCACCAACCAGCAATCTTAAAATTTGTAACTCCAATATCATGCAGGATGCTATGCCATCCAGAGTAGATCAGATGCACTAGCTCAAGATTCAAAGCAAGCATTAAAATATAAGAAAAAGATACTGCACGGAAAATTTTAAGGAGGAGCAAAATCAATTTATTTAAGAAAAAATAGTATAAGCCAAAAGAAGAGAAAAAGACATCTCATGCTCCCACAAAAGCTGCCCCCCTGCCAAAGAGTCTCATGTTGATTGTACCGGAACGAAACCAGCATCCACTGGAAAACAAAACTTTATATATCGAGCTTAAGGTTTACTGTAAGTTTATATGGGCCAGCACACAAAAAACAAAAAATAATTAAATAATAAATTTCTTGGAGTTCGTGATTTTTTTAATCCCACTTCCATCTTCCTCGCCATCTAACGTTCAAATAGCCCCTCCCCTCACACCAAAACCAAATAAAAAAAGCAATCAGAAGGCCCTGCACCTATAAATTCCATGAAGGATTCGATGTTCCCTTCACAAGGTATAACGCACATAGATCCACAGAGAGCGAGAGAGAGAAAGAAAGGGGGTGGGGGGAGAATGGGGAGGAAGCCATGCTGTATAAAAGAGGGGCTCAATAGAGGGGCATGGACTGCTTCTGAAGACGAGATCCTTGTGTCATACATCAAGGCTCATGGAGAAGGCAATTGGAGGAACCTCCCCATAAGAGCTGGTGGAATACAAACTAACCCACATTATGAGATACTAATTAAAAGCGTTAATGCCTGAGCTTCTCCAAGGCTTAGCACTCCTCTCTCTTCAATGGCAATCATCTCAATGACATTCGGATACAATGGTTTGCAGGTTTGAAGCGCTGCGGGAAGAGTTGCCGCCTCCGGTGGCTCAACTATCTGAGGCCTAACATTAAGCGGGGGAACATATCGGAGGAGGAGGAAAAGCTCATCATCATACTCCATAAGCTCCTTGGTAACAGGTCATAAGCTCCCACCTCCTAACTCAAAATCTCACTCCATATGGGGCATGGAAACCTCCGAGTTCCTAGTTTGCAGGATAAGAAACAATATGACCATAGTTGAGAGCTCTTAACATTGCTAAGATGGTACCTTTTTTTTCCCTCCCACTGAAGAAATCTTTTTCTTTTGCTTCAATCGCGGCCATATATAGATGGTCTCTAATTGCAGGAAGACTGCCAGGGCGAACTGATAATGAAATCAAGAACTACTGGAACACAACACTACGCAAGAAGGTGCATGGCCAGCCAACTCAAAAATCCGAGCAAACCAATTCCATGCCTGAGGCACCATTAACGAACCCAAATGCCACAACCAGTGAACCTGTGGTGCGAACCAAGGCCAGGAGGTGCACCAAGGCCTTCTTTCTTCATGACCAATGCTTGCCATCTCCTCCCAACAACCAACAACCTCTTGAACTGGCAACCAAGGAGTCTAAAAGTTCCGTTGATACTCCTCAGAGCTATGACTCTCTTAACGATCATTTGAACGATGGTTTCTTCCATGCTATAGGTGAGGGAAATCAGAGTGGTGGAAGCACAATGCAAGAAGGAGATAACATCAGCTGGACCATGTCTTTCGATGATGCACACTTGTTCGATGGATCAACACTAATGGATTGGACAGGGATGGATTGCTTTGAGCCCAACTTCATCACATCTCACCTCATGTCTTCAGATCCTTTTCTTGATTCAGAAGAGGAATGGTTTCAATGGACCTAGAGAGAGAGAGAGAAGGGGGTGGGAGCTTCTGTGTTAGAAAGGTCAGTGCAAGGGGTCTAATAAGCTATCAAATTTTGTTTCTGACCATACAAATAAAATCTTTTATGGAGAGATGACCTCTTAGTCTGCAGCATAAATGTCGCAAGTTAGCTGAAGTAGTGCGCAAGATCCTTGTTCCATTCTAAACTGCACAAAAGATATGCAATAATGTACATATACTGGAGAAAGGAAGGTGAGGTACAGAAAGTTGCAGTAGAAATGTTTCAACCATTCATTTCTGCTTCTCTTTTGCTCCTCTCTTGCCTCCCTCCTACGTTTAAGAACAAGAATAGGTTTGTGTTTACAGCATGCGCAAAGGGGACTAAGGTGGTGCTAGATTGTTACCCAGGATGTCGATGATTAGAGTTTTAATTCCTTCCTTTTTCTATAGTTATCTCAATGAATTAATGTCAGCTATAGTCTTTCAGTTCTTTTCCCCAGAGAGAGAGAGAATATAGGTGGTATGCTACCAACTATTTCATAGAAAAGATGAAAGAATTATTCTTCTGGCTAAAAGTGACCAAAGAAGTATCCAATTCAGATACTAGGGAAAGCACCTGCCAAGGTTCAGAATCTCTTCATAAGAATTTTAAGAATTTAACCAAAAAAAAATGGTGAGGCACTCGGCTGCAATATTTATAATTAGTAATTTCCAATATTTGTTTTTGCTGCAAGTATAAAGTCACATGTAGCTCTAAAATAGCACAACTTTCAGAACAAAACCTATGGCCAACATAGCCATCAATAAACTCATGGATCATAGTCGAGAAGGGTGATATGTGGCATTTATTAAAGTTCCACTGGATTCTGTCATGTTTTTTTTTTTTTTTAGTAATTCCAGATCCATCTGACTTCTTATCAGCAACCAAGCATGCCAATGAGGGCCAATTAGGATTCTTGGATATTCTTCAAGCTTTCTTCCAACAAGAGAATCAATTATTAATTATCCCAAAGGAGGGCGAGGGGAAGGGGGGGGAGAGAATCTATGGGTATCCAAGAGAAGGGGGTTGGGGAGAAGAGAAAGAGAGAGAGAGAGATCCCAAAAATGCTTGATACAAACCACAGTTGCAACTAAACAATGAATGCTTGCATCTAGAAAGGAGAATGACGATGATGACATATATATTAAAGTTAAAAGCTATGAAAGATTGCATGTAAGAACTATTTTAAAAAGGGGAAAAACTTGCCACCTTGACAGTTTAGCGGCCTCTAAAATATTTTGCATCACATTAGGGTATGGAAGATGAGATTGCTTCATAAATTAATATCCGATCTTACAAAATATGAGTTACCATACCTTATTTGATCGGAGATATATTATTTTTATAGTTGTGATCCCTATTTTTATTAATTTATTAATTTTTTGATATCATTGTTTATGGGCCATCTTTGGATTCTGTATTCAATATTTTAAAATATTAGACACAATGTGTTCCAAAAAATATTTTAACATATGTATGCATGTATGTATGTAACAGAGACAATCCAACTAGAATTATTGCATTCTCCTTCAATGTCATTGTACATTTAAAAGTGAAGGAAAGCTGTTCGTATTATAAGATTTAGGAGATCCTGTTATCAGAGAAGCTAAACTTAATAAAACTAGTACTTGGCACATGCATCATGCATTTCAAGAGAAGGGATGGGAGAGAAACGTGAAAAGAAGAAGAGCCAAGATATATATGCGAGTTGATGGGAGGCCGCCTTTGTTTGTATCCATAAGATGGAGACAACGAAGGGGCTGCGGTGGGCCACATTCATCCAACTTTGGCTCCTTATGAGAAGTAGCAGCTGAGAAATAAGTACAAAATTAGAGTTGAACCTACGATGGAGCCCAAACCCCCGAGTCTTCCTTACTGTAATAGATACAAATCAACATTTCAGTCATCAGTCATAAAAGAGTTTTCTAACGGACAACTCAACCAATGGTAATTATCAAAACAGCTTATTGATCTAATTATGATCTTAGCAAGATTTGTTACGATCTGATTTTGTCACACTCTCTAGCTTTCTCAATATCAACTTCGACAGTAATGTATAGAATGGAGAACATTGCGGTAGAGTAGGATTTATCATTCAGGTCGAATTAAGAGCTACATAGGAAAGATGGGTATATATTATTGCCGTCCTACAGGCCAACAATCTAATCCTTGAAGAGGACTCTAAAATAGTTATATCATGGATCGGCAATAGGGCAAACCGTCAGGATGTTAGTCACCTCTTGTTGACGTATGTCTGGATTTGTAGCAAGGCGTATCTATTAAGGGGCAAATAGTGTCGCCGACCATATGGTCGGCGACTTAAACAAGAATAGGCTTAACTGCTACCAGAACACCTAAAGGAAATTGGAAGGAATGATAAGAGGATATGTGTATACACTAGAGCTTTGTAGAAGTAACCGATTCAACAAAAAAAAAATTGAGGGATGTAATGAATCCCAAATAACTTATATTATATAATATTTCTTTCTAGCAAGAAAATACCAGTAGGTAATGAGGACATAATAGAGGTTAACTCTATCTCAATTACTGTGAGCCTTCCAAATATAGCAAAAGCAAGATTTTGACTCAAGTTTTTGGTACAAATAGTAAGGGATTTTACCAACTTGGAATGCTAAAATCTATCTGCAAATCTTTTTGGTCGTGCAACTCTAAATTAATTTCATATTATAAAAAAAAACATGCCGATTTTCAGTCATTGCACCAAAAGCTCTCACAAACTCAAATTGTAACAACTTGCTACAATTTCGCACCATCGGTTGAACTCGAAGAGGCTTGCACGCTACCACAAGATCAAGGACTGCCCAAGAAAACTTTTCATCTATTAACTTCGCTGGCCACATTTGTTCAAGGATAGTTTAATTTAGCCGCCCAAGAAAAAAAAAAACAACTTGATACCAGTTTGGATAGAAGTTAATGAACTTGTGAGGTTGGAATCCAAAATCTTTTTTGTTACAGTACATTCATCCAAGTTAAAAAAAATCGATGGCACATGGATTTCCCATCAGTCCATCAATAATTGCTATCAATGGCCACGTTTTAGTGACCCAAATGGAGATTCCAAGTTTACCGCTTCAAGGTTACAGATATTATTATTAGATCCTCTTATTGTACTCGAGTGACCCAATTCTCCCTCTCTCTCTCTCTCTCTCTCTTTTATCTTCTCGAATTTTCTTCCGACTTCAACCCAAACAGATGAAATAACGTGACGGAGGATTCCAAGTCTTGGCCTCTCGTACCAGCATTAGGTATATGCACGTGAGAAGCAGCAACAAAAACTGATGTGATTTTAAAATCTTTCAAAGTAGATACTAGGTGATACGTAGCCTTATTTATTTTCTTTTAAAAAAGTGGTGTTGGGCATTAGAATAATAATAAGGTTGCTTCATTGTGTCATAATGATTGTATTTTTAATGTATACAGAAGTAGAATGCAAACATCTTACCCTTTCTTTTTTCTTTCCTGATCCCATAATGATGAAAGTCTTGTGCACTTATTCAAAAAAAATAATACTATATTTTGGTTATTAATTTTTTTTCTTCTTCCAAATGAGAAGAATGGCAAGAATATGAAAATATTTTCTTTTTTTTTGGTGTTGAGAGGAGTACGCAATGCATTCACTTAAATTCATAATTGGATTTTTTTTTTTTAGGATATTGTATATGGATATTCCACATAATCTATCAAATGAATAATCATTTACACACTAATCATAGTTCTCATATAAAAAAATAAATAAAAAATCAATCTATAAACCTCATCAGCATGTTCTAGTATCTTTTTGGTTCAACAACTCTCCACTTAAATTATAGGAGATAAAATTTAACCATTGCCCATTTACTCAATAACCACAAATCATCACGAGGACTGGTTGTTGGCATCCAAGTATCCCTGTGTGAAATATAAAGAATTTAATTAGATGGACACGTTCCTAGCTTGACCATTATTGTTTGAAAGAGACCTCCTGAAATGAAGACGACAGAGCAGTCATTATTTTGCCAGGGCCAGCACGATTATTTTGACAAGTAGGTGACAACGTGCATGTGCATTCAGACTTAAGGTGCTTCAGGATCCTATGTGGCTAAACAAAAATGGAGTGGCTTTCGCCACCTTTCTGGGAAAGAAATTATTATTTATATTGCATGGACCCATAGTCGTACATGTAACCAACCATGACCACTAATAACCATGACTTGACTTGGCGCATGCGCAGCCACGTATGCACATAGTGTAGGCAATAATTTCTCCTCCATGCTTCCAAATTCAAATAACGTTCAGCTAAATAGTGCCTTGTGATCCAGATTGATGCACAAAACATTCCTCACTAATTTTCTTTTCCTAATTCTAAAAATAGATAATATCTTTCCATTTTTGATGCAAATATATTTAGTATTATCGATTGTTTTAGAAAATTAGGGTTACAGTCTGATGATAATAGAGATGGTGATTGCAATATTTGGCAGCTGCGGTGGTGATGGTGTGTATTAACAGCAAAATTTTCTGCTTTTTTTTTTTTTGAATAGTGAAAGCAAGAAAATCTAGGTCTCAATCTTTCAAACTGAATTTAAAATTAGAAAACTGGCTGTAAAATTTTAAAAAAAATGGTGATGCCAACAATGGCCTAAGCTTATTTATTGGAATTTTCAAATCTGAACTCCATGAGACAAATGCATGGCTCTGAGTTCCAAGTTTGATTGGATTCCCCTACTCAAGTTGAGGAATCTATTGCATGGATCACTAGCATGATCCCAGGAGGGCCCTGTGCTCAAACATCAAAAGGTTTTGTGGTGTTCTTTTTGCAGCATTATACCAGGCCGTGCGGAAATTTGGTTCAAAATATCCTAGAATTCACACAATAAGCCCACGCCGAGCAGCAAAAAGGCCACCAGCCAATCTTAGTAAAAACAATTCAAGAAAAATCATGTCCCAATTCTCAAACTTCTAAGCATTATCAAATATTTTTAAAAAACAAGAAAGAAAAAAAGACAGCAGATAAGTAATATATAATTTATATTTAACAATATTTATCTCGCAATTATAACAGTGCTTACCTCTACGATACATTATAGGTCTATACAGGATGGTTCGAGTTGGTACAACAAATCCATTATAACTATTAGTGTTCTAATCAATTGCCAATTATAAAGAAGAGCGACAAGTGTTATGACCAAACTTGGCCAATGTACGGACACAATGCGATTGAAGACTTAGGCCCTATTTGGGGAGCTTTTGGAGGGCCAAGAAGTACTTTCTGGCCCTCCAAAAGTACTTTTACCTAAAAAATAGTGTTTGGTAAATTTTCCGAAAAACTGTTTCAGCTTTTGAGGGAAAGCTCTAATTTAGAGCTTTTCGAAAATGTTGTTTTCAGCTTTTTCGAAAAGCTGTATTTTTTACCAAAATACCCCCATTTAAAAAAAAAAATTCCTCCCAAAAATCTCTCTCTCACCGTCTCTTCCTCTCCCACCCAACGCCACTCCCTCTCCCCCGCTGCCGCACCCTCTCCCTCTGCCCCGCCGTCGCACCCCTCCCTCTCCCCCACCCCCATGGTAGGGAGGTGCCGAAGAAGAGGAAGACGGGTGGTCTTCCCCTTCCCGCAGCCGCCGCCGGCCACGATGTCCTCGTCACGGAAAGGGGCGATGCCGAAGAAGAAAGAGGTCCCACGGTGGGGAGGGGCCGAAGAACAGGAAGAAGAAGGGGGCGCCCTCCCCCTTCCTGCGGCCGCCAGTGGTCACAACCCGCCCCCCTCCCGCGTCCGCCACGGCCCGGCCCCTTTCCGGCGTTGTCGGCCTCGCGGGAGGAAAGTACTTCCCAGGGGGCCAGCCGCGACCGCCAAGACTGCCGCGGGCGCTGCCGGCCACGGCCTGGCCCCCTCCCGCGGCCGCCGCCGGCCACGGCCCGGCCCCCTCTTGCGGCGGCCTGGCCCCCTTCCGGTGCCGCCGGCCGCGCGGGAGGAGAAGAAAGGAGAACGGGGGAGAGGAAGGAAGGAGAAGAAGAGAAGAAAAAAAGAAAAGGAAAAAAAAAGAAGAAAAGAAAAGAAAAAAGAGAAGAAAAGAAAATTTAAAAAATAAAAAATAAATAAATAAATAAATAAATATTTATATAAATGAATGAATGAATGAATAAGATAATAAATAAATATATTTCAGCATTATTAATTATTTACACTAATAATTATAATATTTTATACCTTTATTATTGTATTATACTATAAATACAATATTATAATATATTATATCATAATACATTAATATGTTATGTTAAATAATTTAATATTATGTTATATTATGAGAAATTAATTTATACTAATAATTATATTATTTTATACCTTTATTATTGTATAATATTATAAATATTATATTATATTACATTATATCATAATACATTAATATGTTATTTTAAATAATTTAATATTATGTTATATTAAGAAAAATTGATTTATGCTAATAATTATAATATTTTTTATCTTTATTATTGTATTATACTATAAATATAATATATATTAATTATATCATAATACATTAATATGTTATATTAAATAATTTAATATAATGTTATATTATGGAAATTTAATTTACTCTAATAATTATATTACTATTATGCTATGCTATGCAATGTCATATTACTATATTATAATAATATTATTTTACATTACAGTAATATTATACTATATCGTATATTATGTATTAATATATGTTATGTTTTATTATGCTCTGTTGGATAATACTATGCAATGTCCTTTATGATAATTTTGTCATACAAAAGTACTTTCTCAGTTTATTTATCAAACACATGTTAAAGTGCCCCAGCACTTTAGAAATGTAGTTACCAAACAGCAAACAGCTTTTTATAAAAGCTCTACTTCAAACAGCTATACTTTCAACAGCTCTACTGCCAACAGCTCCTCCAAACAGGGTCTTAGACTACAACCACCTTCTCTAGCACATAAAATAAATGAATACAAAGTTAATATTGCTCAAACCAATATCATCAAAAATGGTAGAGGAGGTTGGAATGGACCAAACTGCAGATCGCAGCAATATTCTCTCCACTTTCTTCCAAAATTTTTAAAAATATAACAAATAATAGTAAAAGGAAAAAGCAATTTTGCATGCATACCCCACAACAAGAGCTTTCTTGCTTATTTAACCCTTGTAAAATGAGGGTATGCATACAATCGACTCCAAAAAGTCTAATATTAATTTGTATAATAACCCTTCAAAAATATCCAAAATTTGCACATGCCTACAAAATCGGAGGGCTACATATACACCCCTTGACTAGATGAAATCTCCAAGTAAAATTAATTTTTCCATATTATTTTACTTACCCTTCCAGGGACTTTTCATGCATAATCTCCAAAGAATGATATTTTTAAAAAGAAATAAAATTATGCATACTCCTTTGGCCTATGCATAATCTCCAAAGAATGATATTTTTAAAAAGAAATAAAATTATGCATACTCCTTTGGCCTAAGATTTCAAATATTCACCCTTAAAATTACAGATACTTATTACTCATATAAAGACGTGAGAAATCTACTTTCCACCATCATATGCCTATTTATAGATTATCGAATAAAACAAATACTAGTTGTCCAGCATATTTATACAGCACGCTTATACATATAAACTCAATATGCTTTGAGGTAGATATTTTAGGAGGGAAAGATAGATAATTGCAACAATATCAAGAATAGTTTCTTTCTTTCAATGTCAGGAACTCAAAGACTAACTTGCTAATTTTATGTGCTCAAAACTTAACAGTAGCAAGAAAAAATTCTGAAAGTCAAAAGGTCAAATAGATCATGTGAAAGGGGCATTCAACTTGTTCTAATATGCAATAGTATGATCAAATTGGCTCTCATAACTTCAAAAGAGATCCTATAATTCATAATGCAGAAATAGATCTTATGATCATTTATATTTCAGATGCAATAATGAAATCCAAATCATTTTGGACTATTTTGGATTGGATCTTAAGATTTGGAAACAACATGCTAAGAACAATGAGCAACTAGTAAGGTCTACTTGGTCTGGTAATGTAACATCCAAAGGCATTAAATACTGCAAAAAAAGTCATTCTTGATCAGAATACAATGGGAAAACAAGGGCTGCTTCGAATTCCCCGTGGTGAAAACGTTTGTTGTAAACTATTAAACAGGCAGTATGGAAGCTGATGCCACCAGCAAAACTCAATCTAACCTCACATAGGTGTATACAGAAGTTGCATGAAACTAGTAGCTTATGTGTCGAAGAAAGCCCACAATCAACAAGAAGCAATGTCAAACACCTGCTACTAGCCATGGTACATATGTAAGCTGCTTGCAGGTTCAGAGTTTAGGACAAAGAAATGACATGCATTTTGTGATTGGTCTACACCAGACCAAGCTTCCACCAATCTTGATCCAGCCATCCATATGTATCAACCCAAACAAGGACGGTGTTGGGATTGGATGGCTTATCCGATCCTTTACAATTACGGTATCAAGGTCAGGTTCATGTCAAGTGTGTGGTTAGATCCACGCCAAAACCAAAAGGACATACTAGTTTTGAATTCAAACCTAGACCTAATTTACGAACCTATGTTCATACTTGTTGCCGATGGAAACCGGCATCACCTAGGTGCCAAGCAAGTGATGCGACGGTGCTAGAGGACTCAACAATCGGCTGCTCGGGTCATGCTTGGATGAGACTCGTAGAGGACGGCTACTATCGGGGATCTGGTTCGGTGGCCACATTCCGACCTACAAGAGCAAAAACGAAGAAATCTTTTTGTTGAAATGTGTCCGGCGGAGGATCCTCTGGTGCTTAAGTCAGAACGATGCTCAAGAACTAGAAGGAGATTTTTAACAATCTGTCAGGGCATCCAAGCACTTACCTGAAAAGTTCCTCAAAAAGTTGGTTGTATAGGCGAAAAAGAGTACCTGCCGCCGTGGAATTTGGGCACGTGGGTCAGCCAAGATTGGCTGGCCTCCGCACATACCAAATATCAGGCATGGATGCTTCACACGCAGATCATACCCTGCCTGTTAAGTCGTCGAAATTTCAGAGATCGCCCTGCCTTTCGAAATTCGAACATAGCCGTTGGCTTTTGGGAGCGCCAAGTCGCTGCTCCTAACCAGTAGTGTGTTGGCTTTATGGCGTATTCTAGTTGGACAGCCCTTCTGATGAGCTGTGGTCAGTCCCGATGCACATTGCTTACCCCCCACTTCCGTAACCGAGCCGAGCTTGCCGGGTCGGGTTATAGAAGTAGTTTTTCCGGTAGGGTCTCCTTGACAGAGATTGTCGAGGAGGATACACAGCATCTTTTCAGAGATTTTTCGGATCTCGCATAAGGAATGTGGCCACATTATCATGTGAGACGTTCGCAGGCTAAATGGCTGCTTGGAGACTAGCAGCAATTCAAAGAGTCATTCTAGGATGAACATTTGAGGGACACATGGCTGAGGCAAAAGGTCACATCGGAATGGGCTGCTCAAATCCTCCATAAATAGGGAAGGCAACAGCCTTAGCCTTTTTCACCTCGTTCCCTCATTGTCTACTGACTAGTGCCTCCCAATCCAACATTCTCAGTCCATGCATCCTCAGAGATCAGGACGTTACTTTAGGAGATTGGGACGTGCGATAGCCAACCAAAGCCACGTCGAGATCCTGAGCCGAGCTCCTAGTGTGCGCTCCCAGTCTGCGCATCCTTGGAGACCAGAACGCTAGCTAGTGCCTCCCAGTCTGTGCTCCATGTTTGCGCATCCTTGAAGATCAAGATGCGAGTCCTTGAGACCGGAACGTGCGACCTCCAACTAAAGCCATGCCAAGCTCCCGAGACGAGCTCCCAGCCTGTGCTCCCAATCCGCCCATCCCCAAAGATCAAAACACGAGTCCTTGGAGACCGAGATGCGCAACCTCCAACTAGAGCCACGCCAAGCTCCCAAGCTGAGCTTCCAATCTGCGCTCTCAGTCCGCGCATCCTTGGAGATCAGGATACGAGTCTCTGGAGATCAGGATATATAACCGCTAACTGAAGCCATGTCGAGCCTCCAAGCCGAGCTCCTATGCCAAGCACTCCAGGCTAGACACTCAAGGCCTAACAATTCAGAAAGATCACTCTACTCTGATGCTTTTTATTTCTCTTGTTATTTTATACTGTTGTTCCAAAGCACTGTCTGACTTAAGCATCGAAGAAGACCTAACCGAAGCCACCCTGGCTAGCCTTTCTCTTTTCTGTGTGTAGATCCGTCTTCTACCACCATGGACCGAGCGAGTTGATTTGTACCATCCACGTCTCTAGATCATCAGAACATGGTTAGGCAGGGTTTTGGGCATCAACAATACCCAACAATGGACCCAAAATTAATTAACACCCAGATCATAATCAGGTGTTCATTACACTGTTTTGACATGTTGGGATTTTTTTTTCAAATAATTAGACATCTCCAAGATATTATTCCATAATGACCTAATTTTGAAAACCACCTGCACAATTTTAAAATATATTACCTTAATAAATTGGATAGGGGAAGAAAACCTTGCATGTATAGATACAGTCAACAACTTATCCAACCAAATAGCCGCTTGAATACCCTGGTAAACTTTCGATTCTAATGCATCATCGAGTTTTACACAAGATATCTCACAACCCTGAGCATCAAAACTAGCCTTCCTGTCTGCCAAGCAACCAACCAGTAACTTTTCTTGGAAAAATATGGCTATCTTTACAATAGATCGGTTACTCTTAAGCACGATACTTGTTACTCTACCAAGCTCCATTTTTTCAAGAAGATTTCCAGTTATGACTTTTAAGAAATGGAAATTGATTGTTTCAAAATGTTTCCATTCGCATGTCCTTGAAACTGCCTATGAATTTTAAAAGCTTTACAAAAATGATTATGTGACAATATGTTGACAATGTTTACAAGTAAGATGGTTGACTAGATTATTTAAGTAGAAATATTGAGTTAGTCAACTGATTTCACAAGATTAACCAAATCATTTGAACTGGTTTGATATATTTATTGGAAGTAAACCCATCCTGGTCGGCTGTGTCCAGTATTCAGAAAACTACCCCCAGGTAGGCTGCAAGCAGGTAGATTCTATCAGAGATTGGCAACCCCAAAATCCAGTCCATATTTGAATCGAATCAAGAATTTAAATGCAAGCCTAATCTATTTCCATTCAGGTCAAGTTGGGTTATCTTTAATATTTCTTTATTGATTCATTGGGATTTTCAAGCCAAATCAGATCAAAAGATAATCCAAGCATAAACCATAAAAACATGCATAAATTGGTTGCTCGTATCAGGTCAACAAATAGAGAATTGGTCCTGGGTCAGTTTGGATTAGTTCAAATATGGATCGGGCTACTTGGTATTCTCTATAGTATCCACATGACAGGTCTTTTGATCCAAGCTTGATTTAAATACATTTGATTTGGACTAGATTGCGTTATTTTTGGCCCAGTTTTGAATCAGAAGCAGATCAATGCGATCTGCTTGCAGTAACCTGTTCTTAAAACTTGTTTCATTGGTCATGCCAAACAAGAAACAAGTGCCCAATTTTTCCCACATATAACTTTCTGAATCTTTGCTCTTTTTTTCATAATATTCAGATGCCATGGAAACAGCTTTCACAAAACTGCCAATCAGAACAGCCCCCTACGCCCACCCTGTTTTAACTACCAAGGGATGCATCAAATAGATTGACTAAATCTCATAAGGAGCACAAGAACCAAAGATCGCCCTGTTTACTTTGCACAATCACATCATAAGAAGTTGACGTAGAGTAGTTCGACCAGCAAACATGTCAAAACGGACCAGGACATGCTTGACCCCAAACCGACACAATTTAATATTCTGTCTGGATTTGAACCTGGACCCAACACAATAGCCAATGTGGTTGGGCCATCAAAAATATATTAGACCCAGCGGGTTGTTCGGGTCAAGGTCAAATATGACCTGGACCCAACCTGAAATATTCAGGTCTTGACCGAGACCTGACAAGATCGGGCCTGCAGTTCGGAT
Source organism: Phoenix dactylifera (assembly GCF_009389715.1). Lineage (NCBI taxonomy): Eukaryota > Viridiplantae > Streptophyta > Magnoliopsida > Arecales > Arecaceae > Phoenix > Phoenix dactylifera. Next base: position 30,199,790 of record NC_052399.1, read on the forward strand.
CTACCGCTAGCAGCTTAGTAAGGCTCATCTCTGGTCATAATCATAAATATACAAATAACATAATCCTAACTTGTATTCCAAAAACATATCCAGTTATAAATAAGGAGAAACAACTTATAGGGAGCATGACACATTATTATAGTTCCTTGATAGCATCAAAATATATGAAAAGGTAAAATAGATCAGCAAGAAGCATGAATCCAATATCTGAATTCACAAAAGCAAATTGTGTTCCATTAAAAGATACTGTTAGACATATAAACTTGGAATTGACAGAAAGGGGAAACTGAGCTTCAAAAGCACATGTTATCAAAAGTCTATAAAGTATGCATGCTCTTAGTGTGCCAAAAATAAATTTACATAAAACAGAACTAAAATTCACATATTCTCTATAAGGGCCTATCAAATAGATATGGCACAAAAATTCTATTAGCATAGTCCAATAGCTAAGCTCTAGAAATATCATAACCAATAAAAATCAAAATTAGACGAAGTGTTCAAAATTCCGAGAACAACAGTTTAACAACTTCTTGTTCAGCCTTCTCAAACAGGGATGCTGCTCCAACACTAATATAGTGACAGAAGGTGCCAGTGAAATTTGTCATGACCAGTTATAGACAAAGTAAAACTAAAATTAGAATCTAATAACCAAATGATGTATTGTTTTAACCAAAACCTGGTATAAGTATGTACAGGACAGATATAAGCGTATGCAAAAGCAATTGTGCGTGCACATGCAGCACCGACTTAAGCGTGTGCAGAATACTGGTGTAAGTGTGTATAGGACTAAATATTAAATGGTAAGTGTATAAGGACCGGATATAAAACGGCAGTCAACTGAAAGAGCATTTGTTAAACTTCCATTTATTTTATTAATCCATTGGGTTTGTGGTTCAAATCAGGCATAAAAAAAGAATCCAAACAGACCATAATAAACATGTATATGTCGATTACTTATATCATTAACATGTTATGCAATAAAAACCATAATAATAATATGCAATATATAGACATTATCAACAATATATATTGCATGAGATTTTAACGATACCAGAAATAAATTATAATCAACGGCACAAATTGATCACCAAATATGGTAATTTTATAAAAAGAAAATTAATCTGTTATACTCATGGAAATTTCTAAATTATATAATATGTTAGTTTTGATCTGCTTTCAGTTTATTGGAGTTCAGATTAAGAATTTAGTGATCCAAATCCAACCCATAGTCAAAATTGGGTCATATTTTTCAATCCAAACCTAATCTAAATAACTTTGGTTTAGATTGAACCAGATTCATTTTAAATCAATTCCAGATTGAAAGTGAGTCAATCCAATCCACTTATAGTCCTAGAGAAGGTGGTGAGGTGAAGCCGGCTTGCTGACAGTTTGCTTGGACCAAGTTGCCCCAATTCCAGCAAGTCCGTTTATTCTGCGCAACATTTTAACCACAAAATTTTGATCTCCACGGTCCTGAAGCAGATCAAAGAAAAAGAAAAAATAACGGATAACAAATTCTTTAAGAATAGTCTTGTAGAATTCTGAAACTAATGATATCTAAAGGTTTTTCACTCAGGAACACCTGAAAGGGTCATATACAGGTATCAATACCAAGGTGCTGATAAATGTGCACAACTAAAACATTAGCTACTTGCAATTATTAGATAGAATTGGTCATTTTCAAGTTTCTCCATCTACTACCATTAATAACCCATTGAAATATCACCTAAACAGCACAATTTTCATATATCCTTGTTACCTTGTATACAGGTTGTGAATTGATCAAAATTACTCATCTTGAAGTGTGAGATTATACAGCTGTAGGCGATAAGCATTATCTCAGTAACAGCACGAATCCTAAAGAAACCATCTGAAGTACAAAAAGTTAACTCGTATTAGCAAGAAGGATTAGTGTGCCAATGGGACATATGATTTCAATTATTTACAATGTGCTCTTAGACTTCAAAGAAGTAGACCCAAGTGAATCAAATCAAAATTGTCCAATACTTGATTCCATGATTAAATAGCAATTTCATAAGCAAATCGAACCCTTCTGAGAGAAGAGAAAGGAGAAAATAATTTAAACATTGATCCATTAAAGGAAAGCTAAAAAAGGACAGTTCTAGGTGTCATGAAGTCCAGGGAACATTAAACAACCATTTTCTTACATGAATTTTACATAGTATAATAACTGTTTTCAGCTATGGCATTCTAGGAAATCAATAAACATATCTTACAAAGTAAAGCAGAAAGATAACACCATGCAGATACCAGCTCACGAAAGCTTTTCTTGCGGTTCTGAAGCCATCCAAATCAGGTCCCTTTCAGGAAGCGCACACAGTTTTCCCCAGCTAACAAGGATCGCAAAGTCCTTTTTAGCAGATTGGTTGGTTTTCAGTGGTCATTCTTGAAATCTGGTGGACATACCATGCACCAGAGAGAATCAAATACCAGACTGGTAATAAAAATAATCACCACCAGAAAAAGTTTTCCATCTGACAGACTTCTCAAGCAACCTATTTTATTTCTTCCAAAAACACTTCACTCCATCCAATCCAAAGCAGAAAGGAATTGTAAAATATGGATCATGGCAAGGGACTCTAGATTTACCTGTGGCTACTAGTTAGCAAACTGAAGCTTCCTCTCCTACCAAGGCCTTGAGCAAGAAGGTGCCTCTAGTATCTGAGTGTCCTGCAGGTTGAAGTATATCAACCAAATCACTACAGAAGATATTTCAACCATCAGTTTAAGATTTGATATAAAAATGAGAAAAACAGAAATTGAAGATAAGGTAATTAATAGCTTATTTACATGAAAATATTGCTGGAAGCTCCACTCTGCTCCCGACCTATAGCCGGTTGACTGCTGACCAGCCTGAACCTGTGACACGTAATTTGCTCCATATGGGATGACGGGATGAAATGGACTAATACGCTCAAGAAAAAATGAATGTATAGATTAGAAATTCCTACCCTATCTTGAAAAAATTGAAAATGTGGGTGACTTCCAATCTGCCTGCTTACTTGCAAAGGATCATGAATTCCATGATTTTCATTTCCCACATCCCTATTGTCATTGGCACTAAAACTAACCATGTCGCAATTTGTCGTAGCTTCAAGAGAAAGAGTCTCAGGTTGTGTATCTTCACATGTGCTATCATCTGAAAGAAGTTTCTGTATTGCCTCGTTGACTACCTTCGCTGCAAATTCATGTTTTTCATCTAACATCATTCCTATTTCAGCCAGTTTAAGGCAACGATTGCGAAATATTTCATGACATTCCATTGTCCCATCAACGACAACCTGATTAGGAAAGCAATTCAAAGAATGCATCTGCTTAAAGTCTTTTCTCCAACGCTGAAGAATATAGTTAGAAGAAAGTTCAGCCACACCTCGAAAGTGAAGCACAGACAATGCATGCCTACAAAGTATACCTCTGAACTGGAAAGAGCAGCAAATACATGCAATCTCCAACTCATTTTCATCATAACGAACTTCATATCTCTTCTGCTCCATGGTTTTACCATCTTTTGCTCTTACATGTTCTTGTACTTCAAAGATAGATATCCGACCATCAACCTTTATCAGTGAAGAAACACAATATACTAAAGCCTTGATCTCCTCCTGGAATTTTTTAAACATGTCTATTGTGTAGACTTTACATAGCTGTTGTTCCATGTAAATCTGCGTTATCAATTGAGTGTTTTGATGTTGTGATTCAAGATCTGCCTGAACTTCTTTTTCATGTTTACTTTGCATGATTACCTCATACTCACTAAGAAATTGTTGCAGGGAAGTCTTGCAATCAATATACTCTTGAAAGAAGGAGTTCATGCTCTCACCACGTAAGGTGACAGACATTCCTGCCCAAAATGTGTCTTTCACAAAAACTGGAGCCCAGCAATGTCGATCTTCATACAGCAACTTGATCCACTCATTATCACCAAGTCCATACTTCTCAACCATTTTTCTCCAGTCTTCTTCAAACTCATTAGCTGTCAAAGAATTATATACTACTTTCTTAAAAGTCTTCTTAATTTCTTTGTATTGCACACATCCTTGCAAGTTTTCTGGATGCCTTTTCAGTATATGCCACATGCATTGCCGGTGACGAGCTCTTGGAAATACTTTGGCAACTGCTTGCTGTATGGCTCTATTTCTGTCAGTGATTATGGCAGTTGGAGTTTGTCCGAGCATGCAAGATAGCCAAGTCTTAAATAGCCAAGTATATGTCTCACTGGTTTCATCGGAAAGCAAAGCACAACCAAGCAACACCAACTGGCCATGATGATTTACACCAACAATTGAAACAAGAGGCAAATCAAATTTACTTATCAGAAAGGTAGAATCAAATAAAACAACATCACCAAAATACCGATACGCTATTCTTGACCTGCCATCGGCCCAAAACACATTCTTTAAACAACCTTCCTCATCCAGATAGATCGAGTGGAAGAAGCAAGAATTCTTGGTTTGCATAACAACAAAGAACTGACAGAGAGCTTCACCATCTCCTTCCACAAGTCTCAACTTGCATTTGTTATCTCCAGCTCCTTGCTTCCGTGATTTTGTAGATCCATGTTCTTGGCACAACTTGTCTGAAAGCATCCTGTCTCCATCAATATCTCCAAGATATTGTTTCCTCTTCTTGGATGGATGGGAGTGAGCTGTTCCTGGAGTAAGGGGATGGTTGTGATCATTAATAGCTTTCTTAACATGAAGCAATCCATCTTTATGGCATACCAGTCCAAACCTCGCGTTGCAGTTTGTTTTAGGTGCCACTTTCTCAGATTTATAGTTCACTTTACCATCTCTGTTGCACGAGAGCATGAGATACCTACATCGTCCATCTTTGTAGTACATTGAGTGTAGTATTTTAATGCCAAATCCAGTACGACAAGCATATTGGTCATAAAATCTGAAGGCTTCTTCGGGAGATTTGAAAGTCATCCCCACACGTGGAGTGCTGTCATCACCTAAAATTGTTTCTTGAGCAATCTCCTGCTCTTTTTCAGCAACAGACTCGGGCTGATTTCCAGCTGCAAACTCGTGCTCATTCTCTGTTATAGGCTCCTGCTCTTCTTCAGCGGCAGGCTCCAGCACATTTTTATCGAGGGGCTCCTGCCCTCTTTTCGCAACAGGCTCTGGCCCTTCTCCGACAATGCAATCCTTCCCTTTTTCATTAATGAAGTTTTGTCCGCCTCTAACAATGGGCTCTTGCACTTTCTCAGCATTAGGCTTCCACCCTTCTCTGGCAATGGATGATCCACTTACACAAACCGGCACATTTTCAGCATGAGGCTGCTGCCCTCTTTTGGCAACAGGCCCCAGCCCTTCTCCGACAATGGATTCCTGAATTTTTTCATTAATGAAGTTTTGTCCTCCTCTAACAATGGGCTCGTGCACTTTTTCAGCATGAGGCTCCCACTCTTCTCCAGCAATGGATGATCCACTTACAGGAACTAAATCCAAATTATGATCCAATGGCTCTCCCATGGAAGAACCATCCAGAGTCTCCTGCAAACTGAAATAAAGCAGCACTTGGTTCTGCTCCAATAACACACCGACAAAATCAAAATGAAGTTTACACCTCACGTATATAATTTAACGGCATGCACCAGTGACCACGACAACGTTAGCAGAACTAGAAGGGAATTTAGAAGAAGAAATTTTAATCAAAAAGTCGAAACAGCAGACAGTCAAGCCCATTAATTTTCTGTTCCCCAAATTCTGCAAATCAGTTGCCCGCGAACCTAAACTTAATCTAAAATAACTATTAGAAACGTTTTACACAAAATCATTAGGAAATAGAGTAAAATTAAGAGAATTTTAAAAGGGAAAAAACGAGATAATTAAAAAAAAATGTAATTTTGACAGAAAAAAAAAAAAACTCGAGCTTTTTCTTCACTTCTTAACTTGCAATGATTAGATGAAACAACCGCTGACAAACTCTATCCAATATAGTCATCGAACATCCCAACATAATACGGTGAGCAAATGAGGAAAATAAACAGATTAAAAGAGAAAAAGGGAAGAGTAAAAAAAAGAAGAAACTTTTAGCAAAAATTCAACTTTTTGATGCTACAGCTCGAGAACCGTAAAAAGAAATAGAAAATCGATAAATTCTTACTAATTGAGAAAAATAACCACTTCAGATCAGATATCAAAGAAATGGGATATTATCATCTCCATTCGATGCCGAATCCAGATCGCAAGCGCATGGACTGTCTAGGCAGGATGAGCCGAAACCCTAAAACCCTATATAACGCGAAAAAATCACGAAAAATAACAAAAAAAAAACAAGAAAAAAAAGAAGAAAAAAAGCGCAGGGTATCGAGAGCGAAAGAGAGAGAGAACCTGATGGTCGGATCGTAACGGTTGGCGATTCGGGCGTTGACGGCGGGAGACGGCACTGAGCGGAAGGAGAAAAGGGGGTTTTGGGGTAAAAAAGAGAGAGGACTGACTTCCAGAGTACGGTCGGATTTCGGACCGCTTTGCTTTCAATGGTCTGCTACGCCGCCTGACATCGGGCAAGGTAGTCTGCTATGGTGCTCCCCCTCCATTTCCGTACGCCAAAATCCTAATCATCCATTACAAAATGGATGGCCACGATGGTATCAATTACAATTTTGGATGGAGATATATGCACGGCGAGCACCCCGCCGGCGGCCATATCCATCCCCTGCCGGATTTCGACGAAGTTGGACGACATGGTCATAGGTGGACCTCCTCCGACCAAGCCAGTATAACATTATAACGGCACCATCCTCGCTCGCGCCCCTCGAATTCCCCTATACTGCGATCGTTCTAAAGTTAAAGTAGCAGCATAGCAAGCCCCTAGAAATAAACATCTCTATCTATACCATCTCAATTATTTCTGGTATATACTTCTACATGCCATTGATATATATCATACTTTCTACTCCTATGCGACTAGGATTAAGTCGACTAGGATATAGATATATCTTTATGTATCATTTAGGGCTCACACTCAGGTTTGCATACAAGGGTGGCTCCTTGTTTCTCTTCTCTTTCCCCTTATAAAAAGACAAATGCATAGCACATGCTAGGTATTGGTATATATCTTCTTGAAGATTGTAGCGGTAGGAGCTACCTGTGTTGACTTCTTAGATTATAGCTCGGTGCTTATATACAGTTGGTATAATTTTTGTATTATGGAGTTTTGTAGATAGCTATCGTATTATCCATCTCGAAGATGAATGACTCTCTTTCATCACTGCAATATGTATATATCATACTAATAGTATCTCTTCATATTTCAGAAATGAATGAGAACCAGCTATCTGTAAGATGGATGACGTGGTGACTATCCATAATTTTATAGGATTCTACGATACAAAAGTCGCACCGCTAAAGATTCGAACATATATTTTTCCCATAAGTTTTTGCCTTCCATGTCTGTTGCCTCCCGATTTTCCAAAAAAAAAAAAGCCTCGTATTTCTAACTCCTTTGCATCTTGCTCTTTTTTCACTCCAAGTGATTTCCACCTCTCATGCATGAATTTTGAAAATTTCTTCTTCCCTATCCCATCTCTCTCTTTGTTTCACTCTCTCCTTCTTTTTGGATAAGTATATTTTTCTTCCAATAATTTTCTTCTAATAGAGCAGTTTAATAGAAATAGCAAAGAATAAGTATATTGCTCCCTCTAATAATTTCGTTTGAATAGAGTAGTTTAATAAAAATAACAAAGAAAACAACAAGTAACATGGATGTTTTTTCCAGCAAAGTTTTAATTTAAATAAGAAAGATGATTATTTATTAACAATTGATGTGGAGTATGGAATCCATATAGTTTGATTAAATAATTTCTTTTATCAAATAAAAAAAACTCAACTACTCATTTCCCTTGAAAAGGATCTTACACTTATGCTAAGAGAGATCAACTCCCCTTTTCTTTTCTCTCTTTCTATGGAAGGTACATTCATAGCACATACTCATTTCTAATATATATCTTATAATTATAATAGCAAAAACTTTCTATATATAGATTTTTATGATTTTAGTTGAGTTCTCTTATATAGCTAACCTCTTATCATACAGTTTTCCCTAATCTTTCAATTCCCATGCATTTACCTATTCTTTTTTCTTTCCTATCATCTCTCTCTCTCCCCCTGTTCATCTCTTTTTATGAAATATCATATTTCTCTCTCCAATAGTTCTCTTCTAGTAGGGTTATAATTACAAGAGAAAAGGAAAAAACAATTCCTATGTTCCTTCTCATCAAAATTTTAATTTAAATAGAAAAAACAATAACAATTAACAATATATGTGGAGCATAGACTCCATATAATTTGATCAAATAAATTTTTCTTATCAAATTAAAAAAAAAAAAAAATCTCAGCCTAGAAGGGCTTGCACTTGTAGTGAGAGGAGAGAGAAGATTGGCACGCTAAGAGAGAGCAACTCCCCATATCTCTTCTCTCTCCCTTACTAAGAAAAATATATGGGCTCGTTTGGTTCGCGGGAAAAGAAGGGGGGAAAGTGTGGTCAACGGGAAAGTAATGAGATGCCTCTTGTTTGGTTGGAGTTTTCAAAGGAGAGAGAAGGGAAAGTTATATTCCCATGGGAATGTGATTCCCATATTTCATGGGAAAGTCTTTCCCATGAGAAACATGGGAAAGTTACTTTCCCATGAGGCGGGAATCACTCCATTTTTACTTTTTCCCAAAAAGTCCTTTCAGCATTAAAGAAGCATTAAAGAGGCATTAAAAACTTAATTTTTATTAAGGGCATAATAGGAATTATATATAACTTTCCTAGGAAAGTGGATGGCCAACCAAACATAAGCACCTTCGAAATTTGTCACTTTCCCATGGTCAACCAAACATGCCAAAAGTACTTTCCTAGGCATCCTCTTCCTAGGAATTTGTTTCCCAGGAATCATATTCCTAGAAAGGAAAATGCTTCCCGCGAACCAAACGAGCCCTATATGTGCTAAGTACTAGTATATTTATGCATGTATATATATGAGCCTTTAAGGCCAACTTTAAATATGAGAGCTTTTGAGGCCAACTTCAAAACCTGAAGCCGACTCCATTTTAAAATAACACCAAAAAATTTTCTGCTCCTATGCATTCCCAACATGCCAATTTCTTTGGACCCCATGATAGCATGGGAGATTTATAATCATGAAACTTCGACTCCTCTTCTTGCCCATGCTTCACTAATAAAAAAACAGACATGCATCACACATGCTAGTTTATATAATAAAAAATGATTTTATGACTAGCTACATAAGATAGTTTGCTCTAACAATCTTGAGCCTCTATGAACCGTAGAAGCAGGAAAGAAATATATTTAACCTTAATGTTTTTCATCTTTTACATGGTGTATTCAAGACCTTGAAAATAAACAATATTGTATAAAATCCAATAGGAAAAAATATGCAGGTCTTAACTCTCTCTCTCTAAAGTCTAGAAACTTCCAGTTTCTATTTTTCTTTAATATTGAACTTATAAAATAGAAAATTATATGATATATCTTGATAAAACTAAATATATATTTATCATCTTATACATGATCAAACTCTCTTCCTAGAGGGGGGTCTCTTGTATGTGGATCGCACGTGTTGAACTCTCTTTTTTACTATTATTTTAGAAAAACTATTCATATCTAAACCTTTTAAATTCTATTTGAGTATCCTTATGTAACTTGATTTATTTTATCTTATTCTTAATCATCATTTTTCAAACAATTTCCTCTAATTTTCAATTTTCGAACCAAAGATCAACCTTTCACGAATTCCCATGTATCTTACTTTTTATTTGCTCCATATAGTCCTCGCTTCCTATACCAAACTCTTCAACTTTATTCTTCCCCTCCCCTCTCTCTCTCTCTCTCCCTCTATTTTCTTCTCTCTTTCTCTCTTTTTTTTTAGAAAAAAATTTTGATGGATGTATCCCTTTATTGGGGACAAAGACATATTAGTCCCTTTTATTATAAAAAGTGCAGGTAAGTTAGTTATTTGTAATATTTGATAGTTATAAGCCCTTGAAACCTTTTTTGTTTCTTTGGAACTCTTGTCTATTAACTCTAAGCTTCTCTTGGTTTCAATCATGATTTTCTTTTTCCCCTTTTCCTACCTTGACCAACAAAGCACAAGCATTGTTTTTGAGACCTTGATCTCTTTAATATCAGTAATGATTATGACAATTACCGAGCATCAAATAGAAATAGAATATGTTATACTATTGATTCTATGCCAATAACTTAATCAATTTTAGAAAGCTAAGGGGTAGAAAATGCTACTAGTGGACAAAGAGGCTTTGTTCTATTCTAACTCTTCTTCTATCATAATCTAAACAATTGAAAATCTAGATATTGTCCTTTATCATTTTCTTTATTCAAGCATGCATGATAGAAAAGTAGAGGGAAGGAGCATATTTTAAATTGATTTGATAGCGAGTGGTGAATTTATGAGGGAGGATTAAATCTTTTTGACGATCGTGCAAAGGCATTGTTAAAGAGAACTAAGAAAAAAATTATAATCTTTTCACTCCTCTCCTTACCTAGGATTTGCCATAAAAAAATAAAATTTACATGCATTATAAGTGTTACTATAGATAATTAAAATGGTTTTAAAACTAGTTATATAAGACAATTTGATTTAAGAGCCTCAAGCCTCAATATGGATCCCACAAATATGAAAAAAGAAACTCAACCTCAATGTCCCCTTATCTTTTACATGGCATATTATCATTTTGAAAAAAATATTATGTGTATGTGATCGAATAAGAGAAAAGTTTGAGGATATAAACTCCCTCTGAAGTTTAGAAATTTCCATCTTTCATTTTTCTTAAACATCAACACTATTAAACAAAAATATATTTTATCGAGAAACATAAAAGATATACTTATCATCTTATACATCGGAAGATCATTTTATTATAGGCGGAAGGTCTTTAACATAGATGTACATTGGATATGCTGGACTCCTATTTTAATATAATGAAAAAAGTTTTGAAACCAATTTTACATATCCAACCGCCAAAACATGTAAGCATATTTTCAATATAAAAAGAATAAGTAATTTCTATTTTTTAGATTTATTTTTTTAAAGAATTTCAATCTGCTTACCTTTCTCACTATTTCTTCTCTAAGGCAATTTTTTATATAAAATCAATTTGATAATGATAAGACATATCTTAAATTTATTTATATGATAATACAAATATAGATAGTGTGATTTGAGAAATTAACAAGCTTATGATTGTCGATGTCCACTTTTGTTGATATTTATCCTTTTTTCCTTATAGAAGAGGTGGGAGGATTTTATATCTATTAAAATTGTTCAAGTACTCAATTAAAACATATCATTTATATTCAATTTTATTTATTGTATAAAATCACTAAGGCTATGTTGATGTTGCAAATAGGAATCAATAATGGTTCTCACATGTCAAGGATATCTATTCCTACAAATCCAAAAAATAACTAATTCTTAATCATGCATGATAGAAGTCCATGAAATCTCAAAAGACCGAAGTAAATCTTGTAGTATACAATATAATGATTAACATTCATATATTAATATTTTATGATATTAATGTTAATAACTACTAATCTACTGATATATCTATTAGTGTATGATGGGCATTGCTTCGAGAATGATTCCATGCAAGCAACCTCAAAGCTTGAAACTAGGTCTCCCAAAAAACATCAAAACTTATGCACCTCCCAACTTAAGAAAAGGAAAAAATATATATGATACTCTCTATTCTCTCTTACGCAAGCACAAATGCAAGCACATGGCATTTTTTAGCACCATTATGTCTAGAAAATACTTCTTTAATATTTTGATTTCTTTCCATACATGATCTTTTCTTCAAGCACTAGACATTAGAGAAATTAAAATTTTAAACTTTCCTTCTACAATTAGAATAGTATATATCAAAAACACTTTCTAACTAAAATTAATTCTTTACAATTAGAGAGACAATGGAATATGTTTGCATATGTCGATGAGGAAAAAGGATTCTTACTTATTCTTCCCAATCCTATAGAATCATTGATATCCACTATTTGCATGTACATCGTATATTTTGAACTCTAGCATATATATAGTAAAAAAGTTTCGAGGATGGCTACATTTGGATAGTCTTCAGCTCTAAAGCCTTATCATGGGCCTCCTATATACACACAATATATATACACAATTATATACACACACTTGATTTTTTCGGTATATATATTTATTTGATTTCAAAGTCTTCATATATTTTTCCATGTCTGCACTTTATAGAGAAAGTAACATGCATGCAATCAAGTGAGGAAGAATACGGAGGTCTAGACTTTCTCTAGATTTTATAAAATTTTATCTTTTATTTTTTAAATTCTACATCTAAAAAATTAAAAACTAACATATTGCATCCGAAAAGAAAAGGAATATATATATATTTATCATTTTATACATGGCCAAACTTTCTTCTTGGAGGTGGGGGTTCCTTACATATATATGTACGTGTTGGACTAACTCTACATAAAATGGGAAAGCATTAGAGGCTCGCTTAACATGACCAAATTCAAAATTTGAAGCCATGGTTTCAACATTTTTTTCTAAAAATTCATGCACACCTCTTGCTCCGAGAAGTCATATCTTAATACTCCATATTTTTCCCTACTCTGCTAGTCACTAGTCTCAATATGATCTTCATCTTTTCATTTTCTCGACTCTATTACTATCATACATGTCAAGAATCTATATATTTATAATTGGATTATAAAAATTCAAAGGTTTGCTATAGCAAGACTTCTGCAATCGAATCATACTTATTTGATTTCTTTTAGCAATTTAGTCTGATGCAAAACCTCTCGGAGTATTGATGAAGGTCCAATTTCATCAATGTCCATACAATCCTCGAGAGCTAATGTTCAAAATATATTTCTATGGATATTTATCTTTTTTCAGTTAAGGTGGGGATTGCTATATCTAAAAGAACTATTCTATTTTTTTCCTCCTCAAGTTTGGCTATCAAAATACAAATCATGAATCCGTTTCCTATTCCTAGGGGATATTCATTCTTGAAAACCATCAGGAATGACTAATTGCTGTATTTGGATAAGTCCAAGTAATATCAAGGAAATTAAGCAAACCTTCCAGAACATACTATAATACATTAGTATTAACAACTACTAATATATAATGTGAACCGTTTTGAGGCTAACCGAGGATGGTCTTAAGCCTAAAGCCTCATCTTGGCCCTCCAAAATCAGAAATATAATACATTCAATTTTAATATATTTCTTCGTATCACAAATAAATATTTTTTCAGATGGTATTAACCCTTACCACTTGGCCAAAGGATAGGGTTTCTAGTTAGATTTAGCCCTCGAGGATGGGATGGTTATAGGCTACAAAAAAGAGTAGGGACTAGCCTCTTATAATCTCTCTCTATATATACTTATGTATTTTTTGTGCATCTTGTGCCTTAAAAAATCTATGCATGATCAAGTGGAAAAGAATACACTGGTCTAATCTCTCTAGGTTCTAATTTTTTTTCCTCTCACATCATATTTAAACAAATAAAAAATAATATATCTTTAAAATAGAAAAAATACTTACTATTTTGTACTATATCCGACTCTCTTCTTACATGCTGCACTCTTGATTTACTCATATATAATGAGAAAAGATGGACGTTGGCTTCACATCCCCATCTTCCAAAATCTAATGAGATTGTTTAGCATTTTCCATTATATTTTCCTTTTCTATGTGCGCCCCGTTTCTAGAAACCACCTTTGCAGTACCTTATTTATGTATATTTTTTTCAGCTGGCTAGTTTTTAGTATTGTCACATGTTCAAACCAGTCTACAACCTCAGGTTGGTTACACCCTAATAGTTATCGATCCCTCACATACGTCAAACATATTCAAGTTTATTGGATGTATTCGTACTCATCAGATATCAGCTACCGTTCTAGCAAAAAAAAAAATATATGATCGAGTCTGCTGTTAAGAACCAAAGGTGATGTTCGAGTGAATCCAGAGCCAGCACATATGTGAGGCTTGTCTCGAGAATGGATTATATTCATTTTGAAAGAGATTTGGCTATAATAATTGAGTGAATCAGAGCCAACATAGGGCTAGCAATAGATATTCACTACTGCGAGACATCCATAGGTTGATGATAGATTGTAATTCCTTTCCAACTACTCATGTATATCGAGACTACTGAGTGAGTCATCCCATTTGTTGCCCAATACTTTGGTGGTATCCTCCGAAAGAGCTACAAGACTATCACATCCCCTCTACGTTTTTTTTTTCTAATATTTTTGAATGGCTATGGAGAGAGAGAGAGAGAAAGAGGAGAGAGAGAGAGAGGAGACCTCTGAAACATACTTCCTGTATCCAAACCCGCATATGCACTTGTACTAGCTACACTAAAGCGCTACGTATGTATGTCTAGTGGTAGAGATCACGATCACATTCATTCGACGTTCTAGTACAGTAGAAAGACTTTTTTTAGGCGAATTAGCTTCCGAGGTCGAGCAGTCTCAATTTCACTACTGGATTTGCGAATGAATGCTGGGCTGGGCCACCTCGAATGGCGTGAGCCGCATTTTAGCGGGCCGAGTTGCAGGGTACCAAGAGTCCGTTAATTCTAGGGTTACCCACTTACCACCAGAAAGCCTCCTAAAACCTGGAAAAATTAATCTCAACCCTCCAAGCTACCTCTAAGCTCTTCCAACCGTCCGATCCTCCCAAACACCGCCATCTTTTAAGAACCGTTATGCCGCTTGTCAAGGGAAAAAACCCTCAGCTTTCCCCATCGTCTCTTCCCCTTTTCCTTCTAGGGGTTTTGCCTCGCACCGGAGAAGAACGGCGGTCGATTTCGTCCCCTACATTCCCCAAAAATGGCGACCCAGATGAGCAAAAAGCGAAAGGTTTTCCTTCTCCCATCCAATCCCCCTCTTTCTTCCAATTTTTTTCCTCTACTTTTTTGGTCCCAAGTCACCGGTTTCCGTCGATCTTTCCCTTCCTTTTAGTTCGTCGCGGATGGTGTCTTCTTTGCGGAGTTGAACGAGGTCTTGACGAGGGAGCTTGCCGAGGATGGGTACTCCGGCGTTGAGGTTAGGGTTACGCCGATGCGGACCGAGATCATCATCCGGGCGACGCGGACCCAGAACGTTCTCGGTGATTCTCTCGAGATTTGGGGCTTTTTGATCGGACATTAGGGTTTTCTGGTGTGTTGATTGGTTTTTGTTGGTTGGTTCAGGTGAGAAGGGGAGGAGGATTAGGGAGCTGACGTCGGTGGTGCAGAAAAGATTCAACTTTCCGGAGAACAGCGTCGAGCTGTACGCCGAGAAGGTGAACAACAGGGGGCTCTGTGCCATCGCTCAGGCCGAGTCGCTCCGCTACAAGCTTCTTGGAGGCCTTGCAGTTCGGAGGTTTGGATTATCTATCCAGTGTGCAAATAAAAATCGGTTCTTTTTATACCCGTGCAATAAAATGTCTAGTACTTGGTTTTCTTTTTCTCGGATTTATTTTTGAAGTATTGCTGGGATGGGTCATCTTTACAGCAAATTGGTTCTTCGTACCATTTGTGGTGCTCTTCCGTGCATTCTATCTTTTGGGCAGTCATTAAACACGTATTGTTCTCTTGATTTATGTATTGAATGGAGATTTTATTGAAGCCACTGTTAGATTCTATACTGTTGAATTGGAAGAAGATTACTTTCATCTTCATTTTTCATTTCTTTTTTTTTTTGGCTTGACTTGCAGTTCTTGTCATCCGTGTTTTCATGTATTTCTTTTCGGTCGTGCAATGTAATCTTGTGTCTTGATATTATTCTGGTACCAAATACGTTTTGTTTGCTTGTGAAAAATAATGCATACAAGTCTTTTTGATATGTATGTGAGTCGATCTCTATCATGTGGCTTTTGCTAAGTGCGATACTGTAAACTCGTCTTAGATAAGTGCTTGTGGGTTAAAAGCTAATTTCAGCCGCATAATTTCGATTTTGAAATCAACCATGTTCCTTTAAGTTCTGTCCCTATTTTTTTACTTGGCATGCGATCCAAAGATTTGTAAAAGTTTGCAAGTTTGATTTCTTTTTTATTTTTGAAAATATACTGATTGTGCGAAAGTTTTGAGTCGTTTTGGGCTTGGAGACCCAGCAGTTGATTCAGATTTGTACAAGGTGCTTTCTCTTGTGAATCTGCTCTACACTATTTATGAGAAACTAGACTTGCAAAGCTGACCTCCGAGGTTATGTCTGGGATCATAATTGGTATCACATTTTGTTTCGTATTTGGCAAGTTCATGGTAGTCAATCTATAACCTTTTTTTAATTTTACAATGAAAAATCTGATTTCTTTTCTTTATTTTTGTAATTTCGAGATGGCTACTGATTTGTTTGTCAGTAACGGTTGGTTGCTCCATGTCAGGTCTGGTTAGTCATCATATAAACTGACCTTTCCTTGTATTGTGTGTGTCATTATTTATATTTTGCATGGCCATTACTTTCGCTTACTGGACCATTGTTAATTTTCTTTATTTCGTATTTACTTGTAAAGTACTATTTTTGGTGTAGTATTACACTTTGGGTTGTTGTCGGAGACCTTTGTCATCTATAAAGCAATTAGGTTACTCAATACCAACTTTGTGTCGGAAGATGACAATATTAACACCGCCATGTATGCAAATAGAGTTTTGAAAGCTTTCATGACATTAGTCTTTTCTGGCAACATGTTTATCCATCTTCCTCAAGGTTATTTCTTAAACATTTCACTGAGTTTCTTTTTTCATTCTGTACTTTTTTTTTGTATTTTTATTTTTTATGCCATTGCCGATTCTTATGGGTTGCATTATAGATTTTAGCCACTCAGCTTAGTGGTGATGTTCTTGAATTGTTACTCGTTTTTGTGGTATATTGTTGTTTCTCAAGTATTATATTCCTCTATGAAAACTTACATATGATTTTCTTTTAAATTTTTTTTGTAGATAGCTTTGCTTACTTGGATTTGTGATGTCCTTTTTGTTAAACTTATATTACAGCTTAATTAGTAAATTAGTCCCTAAGGTTTGGCCTCAAACTTATTTGAGTCCCTAACTTTTTAAAAGTTGCAATGTTACCTCTGACGTTATAAAAATGTTTCAGTTGAGCCATTACTATTATTTCGACATTGCTAACTCAAAGGACCTACACAGGTGGCATATATTTTATGACGTGGCAAGAAGACACCAATTACAAGGCCAAGATGTGGAGAAATTATTGGGTAGATTAGTTCTACCAACTTGGACTGTAGACCATCCAATCACAGTTTACCACATCACCAATTTGGAATAAAAAATTTCCTTCCACTCTTAGCCTATCCAGAGTTAACTCTAGTTTACTTTTACTTGGCAGCTGGAAAAAAAGAAATGAGAACCCTAAACCTAAATGTCCCCTCTCCTCGCCATCCTCTCCCATATCTTCGTCTCGTCGGCCTCCTCCTTCCTTGGAGCCAACCCCATCACCTGTCGTTGGCCTCTGGTTCCCCCCCCTCTGCGCCCTCTTCCACACCTCAGTCCTGTTGGCCTCCTCCAAGCCAACCCCACCACCAGCCGTCAAGAGAATTTTTAGGGTTTTGGGAGTGGCGCAAAGGGACTCCAATGCACAGGAGAGGATCCTGGTGCATCTTTTCTCTCTTCTTGATTTTGCTTTGAATTGATGCTTTTTTCATGTCTTCAATCCGTTGTTGGTAGCATCTTCTCATATTGATGGTTTCTGTGAGGTTTTAGGGATTCATAAAGATGGAGATTTCTTTTTCTTTTGCTGGCTATGATGACTAAAAGGCCGGGCTTACGTTTGCCCTAAAATATTCTTTATTTTAGTTGGTAGTAGAATGATGCGGCTTGTCATAAGGTACTTAGCTGAGCCAGCTTGTGGTATTTTCAAAACTGCCAAATTTCTGAACTTGAAGATGTTTTCTGGTTTTGAATTTAAAAGCAAATGGCAATGTGATTTCAAGAACTGATTTTGATTTTAATCATCAACGAGGGAGGCGGTAGCTAGTGGAATGATCTTCTAATGAATTTTAGCATTTAGCTTATAAGTTGATAAGGCTTTATGAGAGTTTAACATATCATGTACATTAATCCTATGTATGTGCATTATTGGTTGTAGGTGGTGGAGAGTGGATACTAAAATGGGATACCTGGACACTTGACTAAGCCAATATATAATTTGGCTGAAGTAGGAGCTGATATATGGATGGCATGAGGCTAAAGTTGAAATATTGTCATCAAGATGAAGGTTGGATTGTCATAGAGATGAGGAACCTTGACGAGGAGCCTAACCATGGTCACTAGTTATATATAAAAATAATATATATATATATATATATATATAAACAAAAGTTATTTTTTCCCAGGGTGTGGGCCACAGAGGGGTGGTTGGTTGGTTTAGACTCCCAAGCTTAAACTCCTACAAGCCAAATGCAGCAGTAGAAGTTGATACAGATTCTTTTCCCTCGTACCATTTTTGCTATATTCGTTCAGCAGCATCTAGACTTTGTTTAAGATGTTTCATGTTTGACTGCAAAGACTTGAAGATTGTTGATTTAATAAAAGGCATATTAATTTTTTGAGTTCATGTCTTGTGATTCTTGCTTTGTTAAACTTCAAGACGAAGATGCTGTTGCTGGTAGAGAAAACATTAATATATACTATAATCTTGGATACGATATCGGATTTTGCTATGTATGGGGTGTTTGATATAATTATGTTGCATCCTTTCATAATACAACTTTTCTACCTTCTCTAGGACGAGCCAAAGGTTGATGGTGGGTGGTAAGGTTGGCTTCGAGGATGGAGGAGGCTGGCGAGATGGAGTTGGGGAGAGAGGACTATGGCGGGGCTTAGCCAAAGGTCGATGGCAGGTGGTGGGGTTGGCTCCGAGGAGGGAGGATGCTGATGAGATGAAGTTGTGGGAGAGGACGACGGCGAGGGCCGAGCCAGAGGTTGACAGCAGTCAGTGGGGTTGGCTCCAAGGAGGGAGGAGGCCAGTGAGACGGAGTTGTGGAGATGGAGGGGAGAGGGGACGATTAGGTTTAGGGTTCTTTTTTTTCTTCCTTTTTTTGGTCCTTCTTTCCATCCAGTTAACTCTGGATGGGCTGAGAGTGGAAGAAAATTTTTTTATTCCGAATTGATGATGTGGCAAGCTTTGATTGGATGGTCTATAGTCCAGGTTGGCAGAACTGTTCCACCCCATAATTTCTCCAAGATGTGACATAGAGAGAGAGAATTGGGAGGGAAAAATTGCCACATCAGCGGCTTGCTGGGACCTTAAAAACCCCAAATTCCCTAGGCTTCCGCCCAACAAGCTGTTAATAAGGCAATTTTTCTTTCCCCATTGTCTCTCTTTACCACATCTTGGCCATGTAATTGACATCTTCTTGCCACATCATAAAATACATGCCACCTGTGTAGTTCCATTTGAGTTAGCAACGTCGAAGTGACGGTAATGGCTCAATTAAAATGTTTTTATAACGTCAGGGATGACATTGCAACTTTTGAAAAGTTGGGGACTCAGATAAGTTTGAGGCCAAACATCAGGGACTAATTTAGTAATTAAGCCCTTATATTATTGTCATATAACATCTCTACCTCTGTTTTTGATGCTACATTCACCCTGCAGTCTTGTATGATTGGCTTAGTTTGGAGACAGGCAATGTAGATAATTTAGATGTTTCTGATGCAATTATTGTGTCTATTTTTTGTATTAGCTCCAATAACAGAAATTCCTAGATGGCTAATTATCATGGCTACTATTCTATCTTTTGATCTTACTAAATGAGCTAATTATTATTCTTCATATAGATGTCCTTAAGGCCTTGAACTTCTTTATCTGACTTAATTTTTTTTATTTTGTTTTGGCAAGTGAGTAGGCTGAGATCTTTAAGAATCTTAGTGCTATCCATTTGAGCACTTCTATTCTCCTTGTCCTCCTGAACAAAATGCTTTGGAGGCTTTGCTGAAGTGCATATTAGAGAACTATGGAGTTTGTCAGGCTTCTTGTATTTTCCTTGTGTGCTTGAAGTTTGGAATAAGCTCCAACATTTTTGACCTCCTTTTAATTCATTGTTCTGCTGATTGATAAGTTCTGATTTTTTTTTTTTGAATTTGGTATTTCTGATCATCTCTAAACATAGTTCATCTTCTCTATGTGAATTCTTTGTTCAGATACCATATTTTGTTTCTATAATCTGCCTTAACCTTTTATCCCCCAATGCTCATTTAAAATTTCTGTCATATAATATCTGAGAAGTGGAGCTTCCTTTTATCCAACTTAAAATTTAAGAGTTGGAGAGAATCTCCATGAGCTTGATTTTAGCATCGATTGCAGGGTTTATTACCTTTTTCCCTCATTTTTGATTGCATATGACTTCTAGTTGTAAAATTTGCATGTGAAATAATCTAGTAGTGAGTGTTTCGTAACGGGTTTAAGTGCCAATTAATTGTTTTTCCTCTCCAACGTTATTGGGCATCATCTTCTCTTATAACTTTTCCACAGCATATAATGTTCCTTAATGTTCCAGAGGTAGGTTAGATCTATGGTTTTATGCTGTCTCAATTTCCTTGGTCATATTTTCATCAAAATGTTGGATGACTAGTCTATTTGTCGTCTTCTTCTGTGATGGTTATTTCTTGTCACCATCTATGATATAAGAGAAATCAAATAAGCCTTTGACATTTTCTAAAAAAAAGTGAACTCTTTAATTCATTATAATAGATGCATGACCCACCTCAATTCTAAGTAGTAATGTTTATCCTTGCTTGTGGAGCTGCTTTGCTGGTCCAGTCATCCTTTTCTTGGATTTTCTTGTGATTTGAAATTCACTACTAGTCTGACTTGCCTATGATCTCTCTTTCAGGGCCTGTTATGGTGTCTTGAGGTTTGTCATGGAGAGTGGTGCCAAAGGTTGTGAGGTATTTTGTATCCCTTGCAAATGCTTCACTTTTATATGAAAATTTGTAGATTTGAATTCCATGCTTTTTGCAGGTAATTGTTAGCGGGAAGCTAAGGGCACAACGTGCTAAATCCATGAAGTTTAAGGATGGTTACATGATTTCTTCTGGTCAGCCGGTCAATGAGTATATCGACTCAGCAGTGAGGCATGTTCTTCTTAGACAGGTTAGCTTCTCACTTGCTGCCTTGCATTGATCATTTTATCCTCCAGATTTGCATCTGCTCATTATTCAGTAATATGTGTGGGGTCATTACCAAATTACCATTGGTACATACTGACATAGCTTCAAACCAATGAGGGTGACACCCAATATCTGTATCTTGGTGTTGGACTTTAAGATGGTTGTTTTGCCCATGTACTTCCATGTTGGATGCTAGACCTTAATGTCACTTATAATATCTTACATCTATTTGGGCTGTTAAAAAATACCGGATTTCTGTTATACGCATGTTATCCTTTTTGTATTGTATTTGGTTTTTACGTAATGAACTAAGAATTCCTTTCTCTCTTTCCTTTTCTTTCAAGACTACCTTATGGAGTTCAAAATTTGAGTACAGGTATTCATTCTGATCCAACATATTGCTTGCGGTCCACTGCATGTGTTGCCTGTCTGCGCTGTTGTGGCTCATAATAATGCCACTTCGGATGATCCTGTAGATTGTCTTTTGTTTCTTGCATAGCTCTGTCATTTGTCTGCTTCAGAATCCCAGTATGCTCATCAAGATAGACACTAACTGTTCTTGCTTTCCTTGTCAGGGTGTTCTCGGGATCAAGGTCAAGATCATGCTGGATTGGGATCCAAAGGGGAAGCAGGGACCTGCAACACCTCTGCCAGATTTGGTTACCATTCACACGCCAAAGGATGAGGAGGAGTACATCAGGCCACCACTAATGGTGGCCCCGGAGTTGGAGGTTCCAGTTGCAGTCTGATCCTTGCTTGGCCCCTTTTGTTCATTTGGCTGGGGGGTTGTTCTTGTCCACTTGTTGAGTTGATGCTCTTGAGAAGAGTTTTCAGAATCTTTTTTGGGTAGTTTTTCTAGTTTCCTTTGAAAGTATCATAGAGCATGTTATTAACTAAGAGCTTGTTTTGGGACAACAATTTTTCAATCTACTCTATGCTAGTTGTCACCGATGAATCTCATTGTGTTGTCATTTTTTGAAGTTAAACTCTATTCATGGTCGATTCTATTTGGTTTTAAACCATCAGAAAATAGTTTCAGGGCTAATTTGGCGTTGATGTTACTTTCATGTTTTTGTTTCTCCACAGATTAGTTAAATATGACATGGAGATTGATCAGCATTTGTTTAGACTTCTGTTCTTTTTGTTTATTATCATTCTTTCTGGAAAACAGAAAAGTTCTATAGGTTTTGAAGAATTTCAAAAGAACATAGCGTTCTGTAGAGTTTGTCCATGTAACCGAGAGTATCCCATCACCTTTGAGATGGAGAGTGGTGAGCTTATCCCCTTAACGTGTTCATAACAATGCATCATGTACGGGAAAAAAAAACCGAAAAATCGTGGACCTAAAACTTTGTAGAGCTTATTCAAACCAATTTGCATCCAAAACATAGTTTGCATTTCGGACCACATTGATACGTACTTACAATCATAATGAAACCTATTTACAACCATATCGCTGCATGCAATTTTTTTTTTTTTTTTGGTGAAATTGGTAATTCATATAGCTCTAATTTGAGTACATCCAGCCAAATTCAAAAAAAGTAAAGAGTACAAAAAGGTGGGAATGTCAGCAATAAATGTCCAAAGAAATCCTCCGGAGTGCCGGGCAACGTAAGAGGCGATCCAGTCGGCTGCTCTGTTTGCCTCTCAGTATATATGTGCTGCCGGAAAATAAATCATCTCATAAACAAAACTCCAGGTCTCCAGGATGAGCGGGTGATCGTCACCATATCTATCCGCACCCCGGATTCAATCGATCACCGTAGAAGAGTTCCCATACACCCGCTCGGCGGCGAGGACCCTCCTTGCGAAGGATAAGCCCTTCCAAGCAGCCCGCATTTCTGCCCAACAACGGTGAGCCTTGGCATGCGTCGGCCCCCAGCGGCTATTAAAAAAAACTTGCAGTACATATATTTAAGGAAATTGTGCAATCTAATGGTGAATTCGTACCAAGGAAGATGAATTCTGCAAGCCCTATCCAGTATGGCATTGCATTGATGATATAATTAGTTAGGATGACTTGGCAGGCGTGGGAGAGGAACCAACTCAAGTTTCTTTTTAACCCTTTGAATAAGAAAATCATTGGCAGGCGTGGAGAGCCTCTTAACAGCAACAGTTATTGCCAAGATCTCCAACCACAATGTGAAAAAAAAGAAGAAGAAGCAAGCCATGTACAAAGAACTCCAAAGATGAATGTATGAAATTAATTGAAGCAACTCAATACAGAGACCGAGAACAATCAACTTGTAGTTATGTTGCCAAATACAACAGTAGAAAAGTATTTTATAGACTTTATGGAGACTTCTAATATATATATTCATATTAATTGCATCTAATTAAGACTGCATAGGAAAATGAACATACATTACAGAAAGATGTAAAGATAGATAAGTACATGAATATATTAATGATCCTTGTATGAATTTAAATTAATATGTATCTAGACCAAGGTTTGCCGGTGCCACGCTAGTACAATGTCGGTACATACGAAATTTTTTTGGCATACCGAATATCCGTATACTACCCATATTAGGTACCAGTATCGAACCGGTTTGGTATGCCCCGTACCATCTAGTTTAGGCCAGTACGACATACCATAATCCAGACTATTCCAAAACATCAACTTTACTAATTTCAACAAATAATTAGAAGACCAAGTATCCCACTGCAATCCTAATGATGAGCCTTTTCCATCTAGAGTCCATCCAAGAAGGGGAGTACATGCAAGATTTGTCATTGTTAATCCTCTGATTAGTAGCTATGGAACATTTCTATTTCGAAAATATTAACAAGTGTGATCTTGGTAAACAGAAGAAGGTCTTCTACATGAAGCAAATGAAACTGCTGATCTTGGCCATGTTGAAAAAGATTATCATGGATAAGCCATTGCTGACCTTGTAATTTAGCTTAGCCAATAGACTTTGAGAGCACAATATGAAAATGGAAGGGGAAAGTGAAAGCCTCTATCTAATCCCCTAATACTATTGAACTACGCCGGAGGGCTCCAACATTAAGTGAGGGACAAAAAGGAAGCTGAGGAAAAATAAGATTTTATATGCCTTTTCCATGTCAAATTTAATCATAATGATGATTTGGTAAGATTTCTATCAGTAACAAAGGCAGCTTGATCAGGTCCAATAAGAAATGCAGCACCAGCTTTTAAAGGAGGGATAAGGAGCTTGGCTAGGAGCTTATAACGAAGTCTCTGACCTTAGGGATTAGAGCCATAGTTTTAAATAACGACATTATAACTATTATAATGGCCATTGTAATGGTTTCGGCCAATCCAATTGATGCGGGATTTGCACCCCGTCACCAGCAGAGCCCACACACCAGCCGAGCAGGGGAAGAGAGAGTGTCCCTCAGAAGGTATTGTCCGCTTTGGGTCCGATTTGGGGGTCGAGCGTACCCGGAGCCCTCCTCACGGCGCCTCACGGTTTTGCCCCACAAAAGGCGCCTCCTAAGGGAAGGGTGATTGAGCCCCCCATTATATGGCACAGACCTTCCCGCTGATTAGCCGATGTGGGACTAAATTCGGGGAACCCCCCGTAACACAGCCCCCCCAGCGGGGAGGTCCTGTGCCCGGGTCGGCTCCTTGCTGGATAGGCGGAGGGCCGAGGCCCTTCCTCTAGCGCCAACTGTTGCTGGAAATTGGACCCGGGGGCAATCTTCGGTCGAAGAGAGGGAGCGGATGTGAGTTCTCACGGCGGGGCGGTGGTCCGTCGGCGGGCGGCGTCCTCTGTCTGGGTGCCTGCACACGAACCGGTGGCCGGGTTTTCCGGCGCCGGCCCTCCGACGGTCAAGTCAGTGAGGGGGGCAAATAGTATGGAGAAGGAAGATAAACAGTGAATTCTTGGGGTACCAATGTTCCCCCCCTTGAGAGGCCAAGGCTCCCTTTTATATGCGGGGGTCGGTTTACCTGTGATGTAACAGGGAGAGGCCGTAGTATGGCTCGGCATGTTGTTCAGGTCGGTGCTCGGTCAGGCGAATCATTGCACTGATGTTGGCGGTATGGCCGAGATCAGAGACTTATCATAGTCGACTAGACCCTGCTGGGTCGATTTGCCGTGGAGAGTTAGGGATCCGTAGATGTCAGGAGCCACGCGCATTTATTATGGAGTAAGCCGGAGATCCGCATTAATGGTGGAGTAAGCCGGAGATTCGCATTAATGGTGGAGTAAGCTGGAGATCCGCATTTATTGTTGAGTGTGCCGGAAGATTACAGCGGCCATGCGCAATAAATGCCGGAGGGATGTTAGAGTACGGTCCTCGGACATCGGGGTTTCTCTTAGGTCGGAGGTCTCGGGGTCGGTCGTCTCGTGGCCGAGCGTTCCGAGGTCGGACGCCGACTTCTGCTGTCCGGGGTCGGAGGTTGTACGGCTTCTCTGGGGCATTTATGTCATTTGGGGGGAAACTTTATTCCCCCCAACACTACCCCCGACTTCCGAGTTCGAGCGGCTTGTGGGGCTCGGACGTGGGAAGTAAAATCTGTCACTAAGGTTGGGGGGAAGGTCTCGCCCGCCCCCTTGTGCTTTCCGGAGTCTTCATGGTGAGATATGCGCCCTCGTCTCGAGGCTGCTTTATTCGGTGAGCTAATGATGGGGCTCGTATCATCATGCTTCTTGAATCGCCAGGATCATTTCACGGCGGATTAATGAGGGGGGACCTCGAGCTCGTCGAGGCGATGTCTCGATTCCGTAATCGACGCTTCTGGCTCATTAATGAGTGTGCCGTTACGGGGTTTGGCGCGACCCGAGGTCGGACGCTTTCGATTTCATGTTACTGGATCATAATTCCGAAGAAGTAGAGGCCTCATCGGGGCTCCACGTGTCCCAGATCTTATTAAACGAGGGGAGCGGGGGTTACGTCCGCTCGTTCCTCAGGACGATTTGATTCTGTGGACCCATGATGAGGCCCCGAGATCCGATGGGACAACGCTTCGATTTCGTATCCGATTAATTAAACCGGAGTGAATACGGTGCCTCGGCTTCCGAGGTCGACACGTGGCGCAACTCGGTCGGGGGGATGAGAACCGACCCCGTCGATCTGGGCCGTCAGGGGGGTCCATATAAACCCCACGAGTCTGCCCTAAAGGTCTTGCTTGGCTGCCTCTTATTTTCGTCGTCTTTCCCCCCTGCTTCCTCCCTCAGCTGAATCTTGCTGGTGGTGCCCGGAGCGATTTCCGGCAATGTCCAGTAGGTTTTCTTCCTGTTTTCACTAGGGTTTCCTCTTTTTTCCTCCTCGTCAACTTCCATTTTCTACTCTTAATTTTCGCTCCACTCTTCCGTGAGAATGGGTTCCAGTCCCGAAGAGGTTGGGTCGAGTCTGTCGGGAGAGGAGCTGGAGTTAATCCGCTCCCGCTTCTTCTTCCAGCCCGGGTTTCGCCTTGAAACCGCAGGGCCGGAAGACAGGGTGACGCAGCCGCCCCCAGGTCGGATCGCGGTCTACCGCGAGACACTTTGGGCGGGCCTGCGTTTTCCTGCCCATGAGTTCGTGAGCGACTTACTGGCCGAGTACCAGCTCGTCCCGGCGCAGTTAGCTCCGAACTCATGGAGGACCATAATCGGGTTTTTATCCCTGTGCCTCGGGCACGGGATCCCGATTTCGGTAGGCCTTTTTCGTCGGTGTTTTCTGTTAAAGAAAAACCCGGCGGACGTAGGGTGGTTGTACTTCGCCTTTCGGGGCGGTATGTCACTCTTCCGGGGCGCCCCTTCCTCGATCCACGAGTGGAAGAGAAAGTTTTTCTTTCTGGCGTCTGTGGCGCCTTGGGGGTTTGAGCCGAGGTGGGGACACCCACGGCTGAAGGCCCTCAACAGACTCTCCGAGCCCACGGGGAGGGAGCTGAGGATCCTAGACTCTGTGCGAGCCCTCGGGAGGGGCAACGACCTGACCGAGCTCCTGCGGGAGGACGCCCTGGCGAGCGTGGGTCTGAGCTCGGCGCGCCCCGAGAGTAAGGGCGGCTACGTTATTTTCATTCTTTGTCTTTCGCTTTTACTGCCACTGGCCTGACACTTAACAAAATTTTTGATTTCAGATATTCCCCGTATGCCGACCAGTAATACGTCGCTTTTTTTCCGCCTGAGGAGGCGGGAGGCCGAGGCCGGGGGGGCTAATCCCCAGCCTCGGAGGAGGGCGAGGACAGACGGCGCTTCCTCGTCGGCCGGGACGAGTGGCCCCGAGGCGGGGGCCCCTGCGGCCGACCCGAGGCGGGAGCGGGTGGTCAGTAGTGCGGGCCCATCGGCCCCTCCTTGCCCTGCCCCCCTTGCCCGGCGGGGGGAATCGTCCGTGGTCCGGCCGCAGCAGCCAGGACCCGGGCCTGCCCGAGGCCCCGAGGCGAGCGGCTCCGGGACCTCGGGTTCGATCGTGCCGAGTTCTTCCCGAGCTTTCCGAGAAGAGTCGGTTGAGCCGGACTCTTCCATTCCTGAGGGGAGCTCGGCCTTTCAGGACGCCGAGGTCGCACGCTCCATGTTGCGGCGTGCAGTGCTTCCAGCGGACCGGGCCGTGTTCCGGGGGATTTCGCTGGAGGAGGTCGCCGGCAGTGCTTACTGCAGCACGGCCCGGGTAAGTTCCCTTCTTAATTTTCCGGAGTTATTAGCGTGCATACGTGCCTTTCAACTCACAATACCCTCGCTTCTTCTTTTTTTTTTTTTTTTTTCAGCATATTCTCGAGCTCGACACCATGGCGTTCCTCGCCCACGGGTATCGGGAAGAAGTTCGGCAGCTCGGCCAGCAGCTGGAGCCGGCCAAGAAAAGAATCGCCGAGCTAGAAGCGGTGTCGGCCGCTGCCGAGGCTCGGTGGGCGGCCACCGAGGCCGAGCGTCTTGCCGTGGTGGGGGCGCTTGAGGAGGAGAAGGCGGCTCACGCCATGACCAAGGCAACCATGCGCGGCACGGAGGCGCGCTTGGGGGAGGTCCAGGCCAGGGTCGCGGCCCTCGAGTATGAGGAGAGGGCCCTTCGCCTCCGACTCGAGCAACTTGAGGCCCGGGAGAGGAGGGCTCTCGAACGAGCCGAGCACGCCGTGGAGCTCTTCAAAGAGTCGCAAGAGTTCCGCGACATGTTGGAGGAGGAGACGGTCGACGGTTTCCTTTGAGGCTTCGAGAACTTCCGAGAGCAGGTGCGCCTGTACTGCCCTCAGTACGACTTCTCGACGGTCCGTCCGAGGGAGGACCGGGGCTGGGGGTCCGACGTGCGAGCCCTTCCCACCATCCTGACATCCGAGGCGGGAATATATGAGCAAGACCCCGCCG
Source organism: Phoenix dactylifera (assembly GCF_009389715.1). Taxonomy (NCBI): domain Eukaryota; kingdom Viridiplantae; phylum Streptophyta; class Magnoliopsida; order Arecales; family Arecaceae; genus Phoenix; species Phoenix dactylifera. The sequence goes on from NC_052399.1 coordinate 30,228,192, forward strand.
AGCCTTCGACGGGGGTAGCCGAGGCGGACGGTGTCATGGAGGTGGCTCTGGTGGCCGAGACGGACGCTGTCCCGGAGGTGGTGCCCGAAGCTCCTGCTCCCGACCCCGAGCCTGTTCCGGAGGAAGGTCTTGAGGTCATCAATGTGCCGGACGACCCCCCGGATGTGGCTCCCACCGCTTAGGACTTAGCATATTTTTCTTTTCTTTTTCATTGTATCCGGGGTCGGCCCTTGAGCGGCCGACTTCCAATTTTGTAATTGGCCTTCCGGCCCTTTGTTAATGAAAAAGTATTTTTGCCATTCCGTGTTCATCTTTCCCTCTGTTGTCATGACCGAGGCCAGGGCCTTAGCGAACCGCCTCGATGGCCTAGCTTTGCATTTTAATTTTCGGGCTGCTTAACAAAGTTGTCCTTCTTCCCGGGCTACGTCTTAGCCTTCTCGGGTTCCAGTCATCCCGACGAAGAGGAGCTCCGAGTCTCGAGTTTTTTTTAGAAAATTTCTCTAAGTCCTATAGCTCGGATTTGGGAGTCGTGGAGGTCATTGCGTTTAGCCTTTAGGGGAGTCCCAAGGCGTCGAGGTCGGGCCTTAGCCCTTTAACTAAGACCGGACTAGGTCTGTGCGTGCCGCTAATCGGGGAGTTTAGTCGGGTCTCCGAACTTAACTCCAAACCCCTCAGAGGGAGCGCGGGCCAATAGGCAGGTTATTACCGACGATTTTCGTAGTTATTGTTCTCGGACTCTGCCGAGGCTTCGGTAAGCAAGGCTGGGTTTCCAGAGATTGCCTTGGTACCCGCGTTTGGCTGGCACATTCGTGGCCGGGACCACTTTTTCAGCCGGACGTAGGAGCTTACGTCGAAGAGCCGAGTTGGGCACTGATTTATGAAATCCTCTGTACCAGTTTCGGAGGCTTGACGAACGGTGCATGCATAATGTAATTAGGAGGTCGATCCTAAGCCGACCCGTTAGAGAGGCCCGACTTTGGGGCGAGATAAGGCTCCAACATTAAGATTCCGCTCAGTAATATGTAAATAAAATTTGACAAGGAGGGCGTCCAGTTGAATGTACCTCTTTCATTCTCAGAGTTATGCTTCGCATGGTGGAGTAGGCTGCTTCCCTTCCTCGTCGACCTGCGGAGTCATTTTTGACTTTAAGGGGGCTCGGGCTTCTCACGGACCCGACAGCACCCGCCGAGGTTGAGAGGGCTTGGGGAGACTTTATTGATTTGTAGCTCTTTGCGAGGTCGAGGGAGTTTGAGACCCTGTGGTCGGACCTCGGGGCACCTCAACCTTGGTCGAGGGGTCTTGTGTCAGGTCGGCGGGTCTGCGGACGCTTTGCTGACCTGTGGTACCTCCCGAAGTCGAGGGAGTCTGATTCTCTACGGTCGACCCTCGGGGCATCCCGATTTTGGCCGGAGAATCTGAGGATCACAGACGACCCAATATTAAAAGAGGATTACAGCTATCAAGGTGAGAGAAATATTTGCAGAAAAAGGAGCTGAGTCCATTGTCCTGATTGTTTTGAACCCCTTAGGGTTTCATTGGTAATACATCCGTAGATTCTCGGAGTTCCAGCTTCGTGGGATCAGAGTCCCCTCCAGGGACTTCAATTTGTACGCCCCTGGTCGTTGTACCCGGGCGATTTGATACGGCCCTTCCCAATTTGGGGCGAGCTTTCCTTGCTCGGTCGGTTGAGAAGCCTCGGCTCTCCTGAGGACGAGGTCCCCTACTTTGAAGAGCTTGGGCTTGACTCTGGAGTTGTAGTATTGGGCCGTTCGCTGTTGGTATCTCGCCATGCGAACCCGGGCGATCTCTCTCGTTTCTTCGACAAGGTCCAAGTTGCTCCTTAGCTGGGAAGAGTTGGTGTCGGGGTCGTAATGCTCTACTCTGGGAGAAGGCAGGCCGATCTCCAACGGGATGACGGCCTCAGTGCCGTATGCTAGGTTGAAGGGGGTCTCTCCCGTGGGTAGTCGGAACGTGGTCCGGTACGCCCAAAGGACATTGTACAAGTCCTCGACCCACTGTCCTTTGGACCGATCAAGCCTAGCTTTAAGTCCCTGCAAAATAGTTCGGTTAGTTACCTCAGTTTCCCCGTTTGTCTAGGGGTGAGCGACCGAGGTGAAACGGTGATCAATGCCGAGTTCAGAGCAAAATTTCCTGAAATGAACATTGTCAAATTGTCGACCATTGTCAGATATAAGGATACGGGGTAGTCCGAATCTGCAGATTATGGACTTCCACACGAAGTCCCGCATCTTCTGCTCGGTGATCCGGGCAACGGGTTCGGCCTCGACCCATTTGGTGAAGTAGTCGATGGAGACGACCAGGAACTTTCTCTGTCCGGTGGCCAGGGAAAAGGGCCCCAGGATGTCGATCCCCCATTGGGCAAACGGCCAGGGGGCGATGATGGAGGTCAGCAGGGCTGAAGGTCGGCGCTGGATATTGGCGTTTCGTTGGCACCGATCGCACTTGCGGACGAAATCTGTTGCGTCCTTCTGGAGTGTGGGCCAGTAGTATCCCTGCCGCAGGATCTTATGGGCCAAGGCTCGACCCCCTAGGTGATTTCCGCAGATCCCTTCATGGACCTCTCGGAGGGCGTAGTCCGCCTCGGAGGGGCGGAGGCATCTGAGAAGGGGAGAAGTAAATGATTGTCGATAGAGTTTATTCTCGTACAAGACATACCGGGGAGCCTGGCGCTTGATTCGACGAGCCTCCGTCTCGTCATGAGGTAGGGTTCCGTCCTGAAGGTAGCAGATGAGCCCATCGATCCAACTTGGCTCGGAGTCGACGTACATGGTAGGCTCGGATTCCTCCGTGCTGGGGGTCTGAAGATACTCGAGCGCTGTTCCCTTGGGAAGCTCGCTCATGCGGGAGGTGGCCAGTTTGGATAGCTGGTCTGCCCTGAGGTTTTCCGCTCTGGGAATGTACCGAATATTAAAAGAATTCAGGGCAGATGTGAGTTCCCGCACCTTTTGGAGATACTTTTGCATGGATGGCCCTTTAGCTTCAAAATCTCCTTGGACCTGGTTCACCACCAGCTGGGAGTCGCTGAAGGCCGTCAGATCTCCCACTTTTAGTTCTCTCGCCAGCTTGAGCCCGGCGATGAGAGCCTCATACTCGGCCTCATTGTTCGAGGCCGGGAACTCGAGGCGCAGAGCTTGCTCAGCCACCACTCCATCTGGACTGGTGAGGATAAGTCCGGCCCCGCTGCCCCCCGGGGTCGAAGACCCATCCGAGTGCAGGACCCATGGCTGCTTCGGGGTCTCCTCCACGGACTCAGATGGCAGCTCGGGGTCGTCCGGAAGGGTGCACTCCACGATGAAGTCGGCGAGTATCTGAGCTTTGATAGCCGGCCTGGGCCGATATTCGAGGTCGAATTCTCCGAGCTCGACCGCCCATTTGGCGACCCTCCCCGCACGATCCGACCTCTGCAATATTTGCTTCATGGGCTGGTCGGTCAATATAGCTATCGTGTGGGCTTGGAAGTAAGGCCTGAGTCTCCGAGCCGAGATGATGAGAGCGAAGATGGTCTTCTCAAGTTTAGAATATCGGGTCTCGGCATCCCTGAGAACCCGGCTGGTGTAATAGACCGGCTTTTGGAGCTTGTCCTCTTCCCGGATGAGAACTGAGCTCACTGCGGCTGGGGAGACGGCCAGATATAAGTAAAGGACCTCGCCTTTCCGGGGCTTGGTGAGCAGCGGGGGAGAAGCCAGAAGGCTCCGAAGCTCTTCAAAGGCCTGCTGGCATTCTTCTGTCCACCGGAAATCTTTCGGCCGTTTAAGACTCTTGAAGAAGGAGAGGCAACGCTCGGCCGACCGAGAGACGAACCTTCTCAGGGCGGCTACCCGCCCCGCGAGCCGCTGCACCTCCTTAACTGTCTTTAGAGGCGACATCTCTTGCAGTGCCCGGATTTTCTCCTGGTTGGCCTCAATTCCGCGCTGGGTCACTATGAAACCCAGGAACTTGCCCGAGGTGACCCCAAACGCGCACTTCGCCGGATTGAGTTTCATTTGATATTTTCTGAGCTTGGCGAACGTCTCGTCGAGATCGGCTATGTGGTGTTCCGCCGCTCGGCTCTTCACCAACATGTCGTCCACGTAGACTTCCATGTTCCGGCCGATCTGGTCTTTAAAAATCTGGCTGACCAGCCTCTGATAGGTGGCCCCAGCGTTTTTCAGGCCAAAGGGCATCACCTTATAGCAGTAGGTGCCCTTGTCGGTGATGAAGGCCGTCTTCTCCTCGTCTTCTGGCGCCATTCGGATTTGATTGTATCCTGAAAAGGCGTCCATAAAAGTTAGCAGTTGGTGTCCCGAGGTGGAGTCGACGAGTTGGTCGATGCTCGGGAGGGAAAAACTGTCTTTTGGGCAGGCCTTGTTCAGGTCGGTGTAGTCCACACACATACGCCATTTTCCGTTGGCCTTCTTTACGAGGACTATGTTGGCGAGCCAGTCCGGGTAGGAGACCTCCCGGATGAAGCCGGCTTCGAGGAGTTTGTCCACCTCCTCGGCCGCAGCTCGTTGTCGCTCGGGGGCGGAGCCTCTTTTCTTCTGCTTTACAGGCTTGCTGGTTGGTTTCACCTGAAGTCGGTGGACCATGACCTCAGGGTCAATTCCTGGCACGTCCGCGGGCGACCAGGCGAAGACATCGGCATTATCCCGCAGGAAGCTGACGAGGCGATCCCTCTCATGGGCGCCGAGGCCGGAGCCGACCTGCACGGTTAGCTCGGGAAAATTTTCTCGTAGTGGGATTTGAATAAGGAGCTCACCGGGCTCTACTTGCTTCTTCCAGGGGGTGTCCCTCGCATCGAGGGTTTCTATGGGGAGTGAAGGGCGCGTCGGGCGGTCTGGCGCCTCAGCTGGTTGTTTCACTGTGTGGGCCGCCATGTAGCATTGCTTGGCGACCAGTTGGTCTCCGCGGACCTCGCCTACTCCTTGGTCGGTGGGGAACCGCATGAGTAAATGGCGAGTTGAAACCATGGCTCGAAGGGTGTTTAACCCTGGGCGCCCAAGGATGGCGTTGTAGACCGAGGGCAGACGGACCACCAGGAAGTCCATCCTCACAGTGCTCTCCCGGGGGGCGAGGCCAACTGTGACAAGGAAGCTAGCCTCACCTTCAACCGAGACCGCATCTCCGGTAAACCCGACTAGCGGGGCACTGATTCTCCGGAGATGTCCTTCTGTCAACCCCATTTTTTGGTAGGCGTGGTAGTACAAAATGTTGGCTGAACTTCCATTGTCAACTAGGACACGCTTTACATCAAACCTATTTACAATCATTGAGATGACCACAGCGTCATCGTGAGGGGTCTCGACCCCTTCTAAGTCCTCGTCCGAGAACGAGATGACTTCATCGGTACGTGGGCGCTTCGGGGGTGTTCCCTGGGCGGCCGTTCCTGCCGAGGCCCGCCCGATCATGTTGATGGTGCCGGCGATGGGCCTGTTGTCGCCTGGATTTTCGGTTGGTGCGACATTCTCCGCCGGTCTTCTTTCCTCAGGTCGATTCCTCACGAACCGGTTGAGTACTCCCCGTCGGATGAGCGCTTCTATCTCGTCCCGGAGTTGGAAGCAGTCCTCCGTGTCGTGCCCACGGTCTCGGTGGAAGCGGCAATACTTCCTGGTATTTCGGGGGAATCCCGTGTCTCGCATAGGAGGCGGGGGTCGGAAGAAGTCCCGACCCTCAATTTCCATCAGGATCTCGGCCCGGGGAGCATTAACGGGTGTATAGTTCTCGTACCTCGCCTGGTACATCCGGGGCCGTGGTGGAGACCTCGGACGAGGAGGTGTCCTCTGCTGAGGTCGCCCCTGCTGACGGGGCGGACTCCTCAGTCTGGGGAGATTTTTCTCTCTGCGGGGCGACCGGCTTCTTTGTCGGCCGCGTTCCTCGCGGCGTTTCTTCTGTTTCTTCGAGGCGGGCTCAATTGCTCCCCGCCTGGAGGCGACTGCCTCCTCGGCCTTGGCGTACTTCCGGGCTCAGGCCAGCATTTCGGTGAAGTCGGCCGGGAAGCTTTTCTCGATGGAGAAGAGGAATCGGTAAGAGCGAACCCCAGTCTTCAAAGCCGACATGGCTATCGACTGGTCTAGCTCGCGAACCTCCCATGTGGCGGCGGTAAAGCGGTCCAGGTACTCTTTGAGGGACTCCCCCTCCTTCTGCTTGATGTCCAGGAGAGAGTCTGATGTCCGTCGCTGGCGCCGGCTGGCAGCAAAGTTGGTGGCGAACTGCCTGCCGAGCTGCTCAAAAGAGGACACCGTGTTCGGCTTCAGTCCGGAAAACCAAAGCCGGGCGGTCCCTCGGAGGGTTGCTGGGAAGGCCTTGCAGAGTATGGCCTCCGAGGACCCTTGTAGGGCCATGAGGGCCCGATAACTCTCCAGGTGGTCAAGGGGGTCGGTGATTCCGCTGTAGGGCTCCACCTGAGGCATTTTGAACCTCGCGGGAACCGGCTCGTCCTCGATCTGGCGGGAGAAGGGGGACTTGGTAGTGAACTCAAGGTCCCCTTCCTGTCTTGCCTTCTTGCTGTGGAGTGCCGCGATCTGGCGCTCCAGATGCTCAACTTTTCGGTCAAGCTCCCCCACCCGTGGGATTGTCGCTGTGGTTTGCGCCAGCCCACGGCGGTCCGGGGCTGACTCCGCCTCAGAGAGTTGGGGTCTCCGGTCGAAACCTTCTCCCGGTGACTCTCTCTGGGGAGAAGCTCGTTCTCCATTGTTGGCTCTGGAGGAGCCATGCAAATTTTGGCTGGGGAGAACCGGGCCGTTGGGGAGACACTCCGGCGGGGCCTGGGCCTGCGGGGGAAGTGAGGGTAAAGCCTCCTCGCGCCGTAGACCTTGAACGACGGCGGCCAGGGCCTGGACTTGCTGCACCAGGGCGTTAAACTGTTCCGGCTGGACCTGAGGAACTGGATCAGCTGGAGTTGGAGAATTCTGGACGGAGTGTCCAGGACTTTGCGGGGGACGCCGGGAGATGTTAGAGGCTCCCTTACTTCTCAACTTCATGACTGCTACTCGGGCCCTTCCTCTAGCGCCAACTATCTGATGCGGGATTTGCACCCCGTCACCAGCAGAGCCCACACACCAGCCGAGCAGGGGAAGAGAGAGTGTCCCTCAGAAGGTATTGTCCGCTTTGGGTCCGATTTGGGGGTTGAGCGTACCCGGAGCCCTCCTCACGGCGCCTCACGGTTTTGCCCCACAAAAGGCGCCTCCTAAGGGAAGGGTGATTGAGCCCCCCATTATATGGCACAGACCTTCCCGCTGATTAGCCGATGTGGGACTAAATTCGGGGAACCCCCCGTAACACAGCCCCCCCAGCGGGGAGGTCCTGTGCCCGGGTCGGCTCCTTGCTGGATAGGCGGAGGGCCGAGGCCCTCCTTCTAGCGCCATCTGATGCGGGATTTGCACCCCGTCACCAGCAGAGCCCACACACCAGCCGAGCAGGGGAAGAGAGAGTGTCCCTCAAAAGGTATTGTCCGCTTTGGGTCCGATTTGGGGGTCGAGCGTACCCGGAGCCCTCCTCACGGCGCCTCACGGTTTTGCCCCACAAAAGGCGCCTCCTAAGGGAAGGGTGATTGAGCCCCCCATTATATGGCACAGACCTTCCCGCTGATTAGCCGATGTGGGACTAAATTCGGGGAACCCCCCGTAACACCAATTATTTTATGGAGATTAATAACATAGGAAAATATAACAACCGTTACTTTACACTGATTCTATTATTTCTTATTGCAATGGGTTGTTATAACGCTAATAATGCCCCCTTTTCTCCTCATACTCTCTTTTCAATAAAATAATATTTATTTCAAATTTCAAAATTTTTCTTCAAAAATTCATCCAAAAGTGATTGTACGGTCCAAAAATTTATTTTATCTAATAAAAAAAAAGAAGGAAAAGAGAACACTCTTACCACTAGTTATTTTTTATTATGAGGCTATTAGAACAACCATTATTTCATCAATTATTTTAATATTAAGAATCTTGAAATTATCCTTCGGGATAAATAAGTTAAAACTATAACAATGTCTGTGGGGGCTATTATAAGCTGATAATGCTTTATTTCAGCCTATGATAACGGCCACATAAACCCCAAAACTTTGAGTAATCTAACCAGAGAAAAAGAAGATTTCTTCAATCCGCTCAACTTAAAACTATCGGAAGATAATTAGAAGAATATAGAAGAATTTTAAAAATAGAGCTTTTAAGTTCTTTTTTCTTTCATTAATCCTCCACACCTCTTAAACTATGGTACATAGCCCCTATTTATAATACTAGTGAGATCCTCCTTTCACAGTTTGGATTAATTTTCTCTCCTAGTTTGAATAGAATTAGGTATCCTAAAATAAATATGATTAATAAAAATATTTTAGAAAAACTAAAATTTAAAAATATTATAAAAAAATAAAATTCTTGAGGAGGTAAATTTCGACTTTTACATCTACTATGCCTTCTATCATCCCTCCCGATCTTCTCGGATAGATACCTACACCAGGTCAATGTTTTACCCGAAAGGAAAACATTCGGTATGATCAGCCTATTTTGGGGCTTAAATGATTTCAGTCCAATTCAACAAGGTTGGCCCAAAGTTGTAAATCTTAAAAATATATCCAATTTTAAAAAAAAAGATCATCTCAATTGGGCATCGTATGATCAAATTATTATCTCCTAAAGTTTGACCTACGACTTGGCTTTCTGATGCGGCGGATTTTGCTTCTGAACCTTGTTTAACTCCACTCGTAGTGATTAAAGTAGTCTACATCGAGTTCGAGGATCCTTCTGAATAATTGAAGTAAAAACCCAATGTTATAAGATTGAAAATTTGTCTTAAAATTGAATATGGTTCAAAGTGTATCCCGAATCTAATTAGTAGTGGCAACTTAGCTAAATTATCAACAAAATACTACATGAGAAGTCTAAAAAATATTTGGTAATATTATAGGTCTTATATATATATATATATATATATATATATATATATATATATATATATATATATATATATATATATATATATATATATATATGATATAAACCGATGCTTATATGCATATTATTTTTGATTAGTAACTATATAATAAATTAATAAATTTTTAATAATATATTTTTTTTGAATATCTGAATATATATTTGATATAGATATTTTTGTTGCATATGTCCCTCAACTCATCCTACCTTTGTAACAATGCGCTCCTGTTATACTTTTTGATTGACATGCTAAAATTATTCTAAGTGCAAAATGATACTATTATCTTTTTTATTAATATTTTGTTTAAAAAATTTATTTAACTTATATTACAAAGAATTATATTTTTGTATAATTTTTAAGTAAATGCAAAAGACAGTAAACTAACTATTCTGCGTTTAAAATGATTGTTTGTTAATGTCATCAATCAGAGAAAGAAAAAAAATTCTAATCGGAGAGGTTTTGCTGCCAAAATATAATGAACAGAGAGATATTTACAAAAAATAGTAATTTTCGGAGCTAAGCAATAAGAGATTATATATATATATATATATATATATATATATATATATATATATATATATATATATATATATATATATATATATATATATATATATATATATATATATATATATATATATATATATATATATTCTTTTTGAAAGAAACTAGTCCCTTTAAAGTGACCACCCCCCGCCGCTCCACTTCCCACTCCGCCGCTAGGGTTTTAGGCCGCCAGCCTCGTCCCCGGCCTCATACGTAGGGTTTTGAATCCCTCCTTCTCATATCGGCTCCATTACCCGCAGTCGCCTCCAATCTCGATCGCCTCCTGCCATGGCCTTCTGGGGTGAGAAATCCTCTAAATTTCATCCTCAATTCTAAGTTCCCTCCTCGAATTCCATGGTTTCTGACTCGATTCTTTCATCTCTCTTACAGGGATCGAGGTGAGGCCCGGAAAACCCTACTCCCATCTCTACGACAGCGCCCGCGGAAGGCTTCGCGTCTCTCAGGTCCGTTTTCTCCCAGCAAATCCCTCATAAATCCCATCATTCGGTTTAGAATTTTGGTCGTTGTTCTTTTCGATTTAGGGTACCTGTTTTCTGTCAAAAAAATCCATGAAACGTTTTTGGATTCCTTAACGCTTTATATTGAAGTTTTAATGGTGGATCATCCAGGCGACGTTGGGAAACGGCAAGGGGGAGAAAAAGAGTGTTCTGCAATGCAATGTTGGCAATAAAAGTCCCATTCTTCTCTGTAATTTGATTCCTAATGCCAGCGAGACGTGCCATCTGGAGCTCGAGTTTGAGGAGGATGAGGAAGTCGTCTTCTCGGTCCTCGGACAGAGAAGCGTGCACCTTTCCGGTTACTATCTTGGCTCGAATACTTGCGCCGGTGGAGATGAGACGTATCCTTTGATGATTTGAGCTTTATGGATGATTGAAATTTTGTGGGCATTATTTTTGCTTGAATATCTCCTTGATTCTACTCTAGTGATTCATATGGTGAAGATATTGGGGAAGAGGATTCGGACAACTACGACAGTTATGACAGCCAAGAAGATGAGTATGAGTCTGACTTTATTGACGATGGTGATTTTGAAATGTTTTCTCCTTCTTCTTCTCCTCGGCGGAAAAGTAGTGGTAATTTGAGTTCGGCCCTGTCTTTTATATTGAAGCATTAATTAGGTTGTGTTAGAGTTTTGAATGCTGAAATCCCAATAGTCATTTTTGATCCTTAGTGGTAGGACTCAATTGTCAGTACTGCAGGATTGCGCATATTAGCATTCTTCTATTAATTATGCTTTTCTTGCTGAAAATGTTTCCTGCTATATTAGTAATTTTGGGAAGATTGGCAGTTGGATTCTGCTAAAGGCTTTCATTGAGACTATGAACAATCATTTTTTCTGTATTTGTTTTTAATAATAGAATTCAAATAACATTTGTTTCCTTCTTATCTGTGTCTTGCTTCTTGGTCTTGTCATTATCCATTTATATTCTTCTAGAGAAAACACAGATGATGTTTTAGAATTTGTTCTTATTAGAAGTTTCAAGGATTAGATATCTTGAGCTATTTTGATAATGCCACTGGGTATGAGAGCTGCCATTTTATTTGATTTATTATGGTGAAATTAGTTTTTAAGAATAATTGGTTATGACTATCCTGTCATAGAAAGATTTGTTTAGAGTATGTCATTAAATTTTGTAGCAGAGAGATGATTTAAGTGTTTGTTTGATTCAATAAATTCAACTTTTATTTGTAAGAAATTGTTTTATTAAATCATTAGCGATCAATCCAATTTTTGTCGCTCTAGCTGGTGGATGTCCATTGCCACAAGTTAGTGCTACGAACATGCAATGCCCATTTTCTTAGTGTTGTTCCATTATTTCTGAGAGAGATTTTTCCCCCCCAAGAGGAGTTGTTTTTTATAAGCTTATTATTTTCAAGTAATCACAGAATAACTGTTCAATTATTAAAAAAAAATTGAGTTTTCAAAAATTTAAAATTCACATACATTGACCTATTGAATATGATATTTAATTTTTCCAACAAATAGAATATAAATATCAGGTAAAAGACAATTTATATCATCAAATTCAAAATTTGTCATCTCATGCAATTCATTGCAACTGAAGAAAGATGGTGCATTTTGAAAGGAATGAGTAAATGGAGCATGAGTGTTTTTATGCGGTACATGTGCACTATGCATCACTTATAGGTAAGTGGCTATTATTCTAACAACTATGAACTCTTGGCTCGTAACTTTGTCTCTTCTTAGTGCTTTCGATACATGTTAAAACTCTCTCCTGAGACACATCAAAACTGATGTATTTGTAAAGGTGAAAAAATTGTCGATCTTCTGGTAAGTAAGGGAGGCAATTTATAATCTGACCCGTCAAACCGACACGTGAACGATCTGTTTTAAGCATGTTTTTGTTTGACACATAAATGGATCAACTCGTCTATACATGTTTATTAAATAGGTTGGGTTCAAGTTTAGATCTTTGACCTATTTAACCCATTTTGATTCATTTAATTATTGGGTCGGGTTAAACAAGTCAAAAATAGGTTAAGTGGGTTTTAAATAGGTTAACCAGATTTTAAACAAGCTAAATGAAATAAGTTAAACAGATTTTAAACAAGTTAAATGGGTTTCAACAGGTCAAGTCAGGTTAAACGGTTTTTTAATGGGTTAAACAGGTTTCAACAGGTTAAACGGGTTTCAATAGGTTATATATGGGTCGGTCAGGTCACATGTTTGTTAAATAGGTCGGGTTTGGGTTGACGAACTTTTGACCCAACCTGCTTCTGACCCGACCCGATTGCCACCTCTACTGGTAAATATTTAAAATTATGACTAAATTAGATCTTAAAAGTAGAAAACTTTCCAAAATTTAAATTTTGAACTATTGCAATTAGCTAAAACTAATAGCGTCAAATGATAAGTCAATTTATTGATCAAGAGTATTTAGTTTTCCATGAAAATAATGATTATTGAAATTGAAAGTTCATCCCTGTCTTTGTGGCATGGACAAATGGGAAGTAGTGATCACAGATTATTACCTAGTGGTTATGGATGATAGGGATAGGATAAGAAGTATCTTATGAATGTAATATTTCGTGAATGATCGGAAGATTCTAGCTTGGGGTCAGCTTAAGTTAACTATTTGAGGATACCTTAGTTTTTATATCTTGAACATCACTAGAGTTTACAAAAATTATGATTTAAATTAATGAGATTGGATGTCAATCTAGGATATGTTTAATTAAGCTGTTATACATGTTCACCTAGTTTGTATAGGAGAGTTTGCTGCTTGGACCTTTTGATTGAACTCGATTACCTGTACCCAGTACTCGGACATGAATATGAATATGATTCGTTGCCTTGCCTTTATGTTTGGAACTTATCAAAAATTAGAAGAAACAAACATTAAGCACATAGTAGGACTTCACATTCATAATGCACATATAGGCCAAGATAGAGTAGATGAGTCTTAGGAAAGGTTGGGACATGGTTAACATAATGCCTCATGATACAAAAGGTGGCAGGATTCTATATGTAAAGAAGTGAATAATTTATTAAGGAAAACTTTCTTATCAATTGATAATATACATTCTTGAGAGCGCGGAATACTCCTAGCCGCATATTGCTTTAACACATGTTTATGGATTTATTATTTATTGTCTTGCTTATAATGGGCATAGGTCTGCACTAATGGTATTGGCATGTCGATGCAATATATCAACCACTAACGTGCATGAACAATTCATGTGAAGGAAATGGATGGTAATTGTTGTTAAGGTTGAGATGAAGTTGTAAGTCTTAAAAGGGGCTAGTTTGGATCTTGTTGCGAATTTGATCTTAGATCATAATTTTTTTCTAATTTTTCAGAAATTCCTAAATATAAAAGAAATATGAATATTGAAGTGTGAGTCAACTATAAAGTAGATGAATAGAATATATAAGGCATGCATACAACAAGTATAGTTTTCACCAATTTGGGCTTGTATATAGTATTTTTAATGAAGCAAACATTCTTTTTGGTTATTCAAGATGTTTATATACTATCTGTCATTTTAATCTTTATTCTAGGTAAAATGCTTTATTGACAAACGAGGATAATAATTTAATATATAGTTGTAAAAATACAAAAGCTTACATCTTCTTTTTAACTTTATGAATTTCAATAATAGGCTTACAAATTTTACTATTTGAGACTTATTAGTGACAAGCCATTTAAGGACCACATAGTCAAAGAAATTATAGCAAAGCGGGCCTACACATGATTTCATTTGTAAGCAACATAAGCAATTTGTATGTGATCTGAAGGAATGTATAGTTTACCATATGGATCCGAATCTTGTGATCCTAGATTGATTCTGATATTGATGGGATCCAGATCATTTAGGTCCATTTTGAATCAGATCATGAGTCATAAGATTTCAACAACCGTGCGGGTAGAAAGTTGATGTCAAATTGTGTGAGGTTAACCGTCCCCATCTCATGTTCTACAAAAGATAATATTGCATCAATGGCTATGATGAGGTCAAACAATACTTTTTAGTCATATAACAAAACAAGAGATAGTGGCTAAGATGGTACGGACAATGTAAACAGAAAAGTTCTAAGAGCAGCAATAATTTCATGCACACTAGATGCATGGAAGTTAAATGCAATAGCATATTCTCTGTTGGAGTGTTAGGCCTGTCATGAGCAACATATTTCTCAAGAAATATTTGATGCTTGACAGTGAAGTTATCAATATTCTTTTTCACATAAAGATGGATCAAGATTGGGGCTTAAATTAGCCTTTAGATTGGTGCCAATTATTTGATTACCCATACCACATCCCTTTGTAAGAATTTAATCTTGTAAGTACCAATCTTGTTGCACCATTATGATTATAAAAGTTGTTAACTTAATTTCAAAGGTTTAACGATATTACTACATGCTTGCTCGCACCATGGATGCACTTAAACCCACATGCATGCATGTGCACATAGCGTTGCAGCTAGGTCTGAAGGGCTTATACAATCAAATCATGGAAATGAGTGGTCATTAGAAGGCACTTTGATTTGGCACTAAAAACTTAAGTATATGTTATTTTGGATGGATATCTAGGTTCCCTAGAAAAGGAGAAAATGTAAAGAAAGAGAGAAAGAATCCTTTACTTATCAGGGAACAAGTTGGTATTCGTGTATAGATGCATGTGCAGGTGTGCATGCACTCATGCTTGTGTGTGCACGTTGTAGTAGATTACCTAGGTCAATTCTTGCTGCTAGGGTTAGAGGAATTAAACATTCAAATATTGGAACTGAGTGCTGATGAGTAAGAACTGTTCTTTCATACTAAAAACGAATTATATGGGTATTGGATGGTTATCTAGTATCCTTAGAAAAGGGGAAAAAGGAAAGAGAGAAACCTTCATGAAGGTTCCACTAGTCTCCTATTATTGCCAAAGCTTAATCTTAATTGACTTGTGGACTTCCCCTACCGGTGTTGTAGCTAAAATAAGATGAAAAATATGACTATTTGACATCTAATCCACTGGGCTCAATTTCAATCTTAAAATAGCCTGAAATTTATCCAAAATTGCAAGGAAATTGAAATAAAAAAGTACATGATCCTACTTCAGTTCATCTGCATTTACTTTTTTCTCTTATGATATTTCAGAAAATGCAATAACTGCTTCGTGATTGCCTTCTGCTGTTCTGATATTTGATGCCGCATCATTCTCTGTCGAAATGTTTGTCCTTAAAGATGTTTTATTTCTTTCAAATTGATAGTTGTAATTGAGGAGATTGAAGAGGATGACAAGTTAAATAATGAAAACGGCAATCGTCGTCGCTTAAAGAAAAAGCATCAGGTAAGTGATACTGATGATGGTGATGATAGTGCTCAGTGTCAACTTGTTGTCAAGTCTAATAGCTCCACGGTACTGGAAAGTGAGGATGAAGATGGCTTTCCAATCTCTTTTTCCTTGAAAAAGAAAAATTCTGCTAAGAATGTGGAAGAGAATGTAAAAACAGATGACAAGATAATTGATGACAGAAAAAGGAAGCTTGGTGCCATCAATGTCCCTGAATCTGCAAGGTTTGTGTTGGTCTATAGTAATTGTGTTGCCAATATTTCTTTTTGATATTTACATCTTTCATATAGCATGATGTGTTAATTTTTATTAACAGGGAAATTCACCAGCCATTTGAGATTGATGCCGAAAACAAGAATATCTCAAAGAAGAAAAAGAAGGTTAAGGATAAAAAACCACATGAAAATGGATCAAAGTCATCTGATGGGGAAATGTTGAGTATTGAGCAAAAGAAAGATGAGGATGGTACAGTATTTGGTGAATCAAAAGTTGAGACTGAAGAAAAAGATCTTGCAACAGAAGGTCATATCGATGTGCCAGAAAATGATGGGAAGCTCAAGAAGGAAAAAAAAGACAGGGCTGAGAAGGGAAAGACATCTGAAGCAAGCCCTTCTGGTTTTTCAACAGAGAGAACAGAGGGTACTAATGGAGGGCCAAATCAAGCTCCCAATACTGATGGCATGGACCAAAGTCATCCTGTTGGGCCAAATGATGAGCCTTCTAATGATAAGTGAGAACCGTGGTCTTTCAGTTTAATAGACATTTGAAGTTCTGTATAGGGCAAATTGATGGTTTCCTGAATTTTGTTCATACAGTTTTTAATTGGTGTATAGTGATCCATCGTGCAGGGTCAGCAGCAGCAAGAAACAAAAGAAGAAAAATAAGAAGAAAAAAGGCAAAGATGATGTAGCTCAAGAAGAGGATGATGTACTGGTGGAGAACGAGAACACCATGCAAATATCTTCACAGGGTGTTGGCAAGATCAATGAGAATCTTGTTGAATCACAAAACAAGTAAGAACTTGAAGTAACATGATGTTATTGAATTGAACTACTGGCTCTGTTGCCTTACATTGGTATATATGTGAACTTGTATGGTTTTATCTTGTGTATAGGACCTCCGAAAATAATGCTGAGACTCCTGCCAATGCTACTCAGCAAGAGGCCAAAAAAAAGAAGAAAAAAAAGAGCAAGAACCAAGCTAAGGATTTAAATGCAAACCAGGAGTTGTCAAATCTTGTAGAGGAAGAAAAGAAAGTAGAGTCATCCAAAATGAGGACATTTGCCAATGGTTTGACTATTGAGGATCTAGCAATGGGCAAACCTGATGGCAAAAGAGCTTCTCCAGGTTGTAAGGTAATCTCTCGCTGTGTGTGTGTGTTTGTGCGTGTGAATAAATTTTGACTCCCGTGTCTTGGTTATTTGTATTTCTTTGCTGCTATGGCTTCCACTAATAAATCCATTTTCTCCTCCACATCTTGTGGAAGGGGTTCAGCTGATTTAATGGGCTTCCTGAATTTTTTTTCCCTTGCTTTCCAGGTCTCTGTTAGCTATATTGGCAAGTTAAAGAATGGAAAGATATTTGACTCTAATGTTGGCCAAAGGCCGTTTAAATTCCGTCTTGGTAATATTATAGTTGACTAATTATCACTTGGGAAACCTTCATTTCTTTTACAGCTTTTATAGGTCTAACATAGATGTTTTTATTGTTTGTTAAAGGTATTGGGCAAGTTATCAAGGGATGGGATGTTGGTGTTAATGGTACACACTGAAAATTAAAACTTTATGCGATTCTATTGTTTTGAAAATACGGATCAAAATGAATGTGTGTAGTATGTAAATGTATTTATTTACATATGTAATGTCGAATCTAGTCTGATGCTTGATTTATTTGATATTTAGGTATGCGTGTCGGGGACAAAAGAAGACTCACCATCCCACCATCTATGGGGTCCGTGTTTATATATTTATTTATATATATATTCTCATTTTCCTGCTTTTATTAACTTCTTCCTTCGCAATGTGATATCTAATCTTGCCTGTTGGATTCTATTTGGTTATGCAGTTATGGGGAGAAAGGTGTAGGGAAAATACCAGGGAACTCATGGCTTGTGTTTGACGTTGAGCTAGCTGACGTGCAATGAACTCCCAGTACAAGACGTTAATGAAGGAAAGTTTTGCAGGTTAAATGCGTGCTTTCAAATTTTGCCGAGTATAGGTGGTGCTCTTTTCGGGAGCTCGGTATGCTATGAGAGGGTTTACTTGTTTATCAGAATTTTGAAATTTTTCTGCAGTCTGCATTCTCTCTTTTCATCTCTTTCGATTGATAAATTTCTAATGCACTCCTCAGAGTTCTAAGGCCATACTTTGTGATTTTTTTTTTCTATTTGTTTGGATGGAAAGAATTTTTGCCGAATTGAAGTTCCTCTCAGAATTTTGTCATATTAATACTTATCCCCACAACCACCCCCCCCCCCCCCTCCTTTTCCCTTTTTCCTCGGTTGGTTAAACTTAAAAGGGAAAAAAAAATACACACACCATGAGTTAGGTGACACTTAAATGAAGAAGGCACCATTGTTTTCCTTAAGTCCATTTTAGGTGATAAAAATATGTATGTGTACAACCCACCCAAATTGTAGAGCGTGTGACTTGGGATTTAGGCATCGTTTTGGCAGAATTTTTTTAAGCAGAAAGTACTTTCTGAATTCAAAGGGATCGAATAGAAAATGATACTTTGAATCATATAACTATAATGGAATATACGATCAACTAATATTTATTGAATTTGAAAAAGAGTCAGAAGGAATGATTTAATCCTCTTATTTCTTGAACCGAGAGATTCATAAATCGGGATCCTGATGCATATAGATACAAATGTTCCAATGGGAGAAAGAATTTTAAGGAACATTTGGAACGTTTCGTTTTAGCTGAACAAGAGTGTTTGATAAAAAAATCAGAAAATTGTTTTAGCTGTTTGGCAGAATAACTTTTTAGAAGTAGTTTCAAAATGGAAGTTCTTTGAAAAAACGCTTTTACCATGCATCGGAAAGTTGTTTGGATTTCTAAATATTTTTTATTCAATATATTTATAATAAATAATATAATTATAGAAAATGTCACTTTATATTATAAAAATTTGTAGGAGCCCCAACAAAAGAAACAAGAAACTCAAAAATTAGTTCTTAAAAATATTATATTAATAAAATATAAATATATAATGATAATAATTACAATATTTTATATTTTTTATTATTATATTATACTATAAATATAATATTATATTACATTATTTATGTCATATTATATAATACCAAATTATGTTATATTATTATGCTAGAGTATACAATATTATGATACTATATTATAATAATATTATATTGCATTACAACAATATTATACTATATCATATATGTTATATTATTATGCTGTAGTATACAATATGATATTACTATATTATAATAATATAATATTACATTACAATAATATTATACTATATCATATATTTATGTATTAATACATATTATATTTTATTATGCTCTGTTGTATAATACCATGCAATATCCTTTATGGTCAATTTGTCATACCTAAAGTACTTTTTTGGTTTGTTTACCAAACACATTAAAGTTTTACAACACTTTAGAAATGTATTTACCAAACATCAAATAGCTTTTTATAAAAGCTTTACTTTAAAAAGCTATATTTCTGAAAGCTTTATTGCCAACAGTTCTTACAAACGTTATTGTCATGTCTATTTTTTGATGGTTAAGATGTTTTTTCTGGCAAATGGATGAGCTAATCTTGGTTACTTTTGTACACCTAGTTAGGAGGCTGAGCTTGGAATCATAGTTTACACCATTTAATTGATTCATGGAACCTCATAACTTATTGTTCTTTTGGTTTAGGTCTTGTAAAGGGAAAATGGCTTGAAGCCGTCATTGAACCAATCTGACTGCTCTTGACTTCCGTCAGTGAGAAAACCTAAAATGCCTGCTTACGTACCCTTGCAGATTATTTGTAAACATTTGAGGGAACACTAGAAAATGAAACATATGATCTAATTAGGATTGGGCAGGTAAATCTCATACCATTTCTATATATGCTTTTTTATATTCATTCTACTAAGATTATGCTTTGGAAAATCCAACGGGATAGAGCAGAGAAAAAGCTGGAACCCTGCAGCATGTAAAAAAAAATCTCTAGAGATTTTTTTTTTTAAAAAAAAAATTCAATCCCATCCCTACAACTCCTATCTTCACCCTTTCCTACTCTCCACTCCATCTCTTCCTTTTCTGACAAGAAGTTCCCAAACGTGCCAATATCAATCACCACTTTGCCTAATTCTGCTGTCTAATCTTTGTACAATTAAAAGGTGGCTCGTATTTTTGCAGGCACCTATATGCCTTAATAGGTGGGAAGTGACTCGAGCACATAAAAAAAGAGGGAGAAATATGTTAACATAGTGCAAATTCTTTGTGTTATGTTGTTGGAAGGTGCATTCTATTCTCAGATATTCTTTTCTCCATTCAACTACTTATGACAAGATCGGGTTATCGAATCTTAGTTTAACCTAATTGCTTGAATTCTTTCAATTTTGCCGGCGAGTCAGTTGCAGCAATGATTAATCCTTTACAACTTATAGGCACACTGCCTGTGAACATAATCTGACCTTGCATTGATCACAATCTTCATCAGCCATTCACAGGCCATGTAACCAGATATCAGGCGATAACACGGGTCGATGATGCATTTGGCATGGCCGTGCCGGTAGGAAGCCGACACGTTTCGACACAATGGGGGTTGAGATCATTAGAGATCTTTAAGCACCAGTGCGCATAATTAAATTCGCATGATCACAAACACTCAATTGCCCACTTATAATGCAGTTGCCTCCCAAAGTTTGAAGCACTTCTCCAAATTCAACCCTTTTTTGAGGTCGTTGTTGTGTTGGAGTGACTCACCATCCCGTCCATAACCTTCTTTGCCTCTTGACTTGAGAGAGAGAACGAAGAGAAGCTTGGAAAAAGCTTTGACCTGATTAGGGGGTTCATCCCCCTTATTATTAAATGCTTAGACTAATGTCAAATAGCTAAAGTGGTGGTGTATTTTTTTTTTTCGTTCTTGGTTCAAGTAGAGCTCTGCGGAATGTTGCGGAAGCCGCACGCGTGATGGCCTGCGTAGTGACCACAATGCCCTCCTACTCCTAGACTTTGATCTTGGAGACGCAAACTGAAATAGTATTTTGGCTTTTAAATCGAGCTTGCGTCTTATATCGGATTACTGGACTCAAGATTTGTTATTCACGACAAAAGATAGTTAATATTAATAGAAAATGATGAACCATCTAGACCTTATCTACATAATCCTTTCCTACGGCTTGTGCAAGCGTGCACCATAATGATTTGGAGTTTTTTGAGTATTTTAGTCCAAAGACTAATTATAAAAAATCATGCACTATGTTGTGGTTCAAATTTGGCCCGAGGGTGACCACGCCAGGAGAGTCGAGGGAGCTATCGGATGGGGCGGAGAAAGGGGAGTCACCTCCTGCACGATGGTGTACCTGCATAAAGCCTCCCCGGTCGTTTCGATGAGAGCCCTCCGACGCTCAAGTTAGGGTTGATCTCAGTTGGTCCCCTCCCAAAAGTTCTTGTAGTGTTACCTGATGGGGCTATATGTAGTCCTCAGAAAGGTGTCCAGGTGGCGGAGGTATGGCCCATCCTCATCATGGGAGGAGATAGGTTTTATACAGATAGCGCAGCTGGAGCTTGCTTGAGGCGCACGACGTAAGCTGTTCCTGTGAACGGTAAGGCATCGATGAGTATGACGGGATATGGCTGGAGCAGCATGGCATTATCTTTGCCTGTCGTTGGCCAGCAAGCAAAGCATGGCGCGGTGGCGTTGCAATGTACGGCTATATAGGTGGGCATGGACTTGCACGTGGATGTGGCCGTATGTGAGGTCAAGCTCGATGAGAGGTCGCATCATATATTTGACGAAGTCGGCTTGGCGGGTGCCGAGGTTGGCCTAGCTTCCTGACTCCGAGGTTTCTCGGTAGGGTATCCCGAGCTCGAAGGTCGGGGTGCGTTGTTAGATGGGGTGCTCCGAACTTGGCCGGAGTGTATTGCTGAATATAAGGGCACCCTGGGCTCGGCCAGGGCACGTTGGCAAATATAAGGGGCGCCCCGAGCTCGGCGGGGGTGCGTCGGCGAACATAAGGAGTGCCCCGAGCTCGGACGGGGTGCGTCGACGAATATAAACGGCGCTCTGAGCTCGGCCGGGGTGCGTCGGCGAGTAGGCCTGTGGCCGAAGAAGCTCTTGGGCTTGAAGCTGACACAACAGGGTGTTTTGAGCTCGGGCCCGGGACATCATTATAAGCATCAAAAGAGGTTGCCGCAGGTTGTAGCAGCGGAGAGGTCCGACCGAGGTCAACTGAACCTTCGGCGGAGTCCGAGATCGGGTTGATTCCGAATGCAATCGAGGTCCTGCCTAGTTGGTGTTGTGGTCTGCCCAGCTGGGATGGGACGATTCCTTATCATATGCAGGACGATCCAATTTGCCCCCCATCACACTACCATGTATGTCTCTGGAAACATCCTTGTTTCATGTCTCTGTGAACCAAGCTTCCAAGGACCATAATTTACAAGCAAACAAGCAGCTGTTTAGAAGAGAAGTTTAAGGGTTTTCTTTTCTTTTTAATCTTCTATTCTTTTCAATTTCGAGGGTTTCCTTGGCTATTTTAGGGAATATATGATAGAAATATAAAGATGATCAACAAGTTTTCACATAAATAAACTTTGCATAAGTTTTCTGCCTCAAGATGGATAAGATGCGTGAAAGGAAAACGTACTTCCTCCGGAAATAAGTCAAAGAAGTTAAAAAAAAAATGTAGACTTCTATGAAGCTTACCAATTTCACTTGTATACTTCAACATATTGGTATAGATATTACCTAACTGTACTTCAACATGCCATACATATTAGATCCACAAAAATGAAGACACAATAAAAGTGTTGACTTAAATTGTGATCTCTTATAAACCGAGACATGCATTGCCTATTTATCACATGCTCTTGTTCATTCAATCTTTCCCAACCTTTTCCATTTCTATAGAGTTGATTTTAATTGTTGGTTTAATGGATGACAATTAGGTAGAGATACACCTTCTAAAAAAGACAAATTCTAAAAGCTTGTAGATGAGATTTTTTGGTATGTTTATTTATTTGTTGATAAACTTCATGATGTTCCTACAATAAATCTCGAGCATAAATTGTTATTTCCTTCAGAACAATTTCCTTGTCCTTACAATATACAAACACAAAGATCTAGCATGGTAATTTACTTCTTAGTGGTACTAAGATTGTCTGTCCACTTTGTTTCTTCATAAAATCAGAGTATATTTATGAGTTCCTAACACCTTTCTCAAAAGGTTAGTGCGATCATTTTTTTGAGAAACAGTTGCTGCCATCAATTGGTTAGACTCTACAGTTTGTATCAAATACACATCTTAATCAAATATAGTCATGACAGGCATTGTGCCACACTTTGCCAATAACAATAATTACTGCATGGTGGTTGTACTGCATATGCTGCTCCTGTTGGAAGGCTAGGTAGGCGATTCTTTTTTCTTTTCTTTATTCTTTTTTTTTTCTGCTTAAGAAAAGGGGAAGAAGGGAGAAAGGTACAAATCCACTCCCGTATAGCAGCCCTCACTGGGCCTCCACCCCATCAGGATAATATTCGATGCGGGCAGAAATGACCGTGTGTTGGGCACCCCAGCCGGTTTTACTCATATTCTTTCTACTTATGAGCCTGGCTCGGCTACCTCTCTGAGCTCCGGCACGAACCCTCCGTACGAGTACGTCACACCTAGTACCACCGAGGCTACCAGCGGACCAGTAAGCTCTTTCAGACCTCATGTTCGAGCAGGAAGCATCCGATTTTCATAATTTAATCAACGCCCACGCACTTCGAACTTGGATTCACTTGATTGGAAATAAAGCCATGTTCTACTGGGCTATCACCTTAGTGGCTAGACTGGATTCTTTTAGATAGACAACTTTTATCTCATCGGCCAACCCTAATTGGTATGGTATTTCGATATTGATACAAGTGAGTTATCGAGGAGGACAAGGCGTAGTGGAGGTATGGGAGAATTTTGGTGATTTTAACCATGTGGGACATGTGCACCACAATACATGCAGGTGTCAATTTCAAGTAGTAGCATGGCCAATTTGGTAAACTGCGGGAGCCATTTTTGCGCGCGTGGTGGGGGAGAGGTCGGTAGGTGGACTCTCCACAAACTTAATCTCTCTCTCTCTCTCTCTCTCTCTCTCTCTCTCTCTCTCTTCATAGTGGACTCCTCCCACGCTCGACAGCTCCCAGTCACGTGCGGGCCCCACCGGCCAAGTTCGGCCGAGAGATCTCGCCACCTTTTTATCTACTCATCTATTGCTCCCCCTCTATTTCCCTATTAAATATTAAATTAAAAAAATTTCCACTTCCATATCAGGCCAGTTCCATCTGGGCGAGGGCCCCACCGTCACCACCTTTGTTGGGCTGGCGGTGTGCGCAAAAACGGGTCCGGTTAAGTGAAGTATTTAATTCATGACCCGGATCCAGTATCAGCTGCATCCACCTAAATACACCCCAACCCTAATTTTTATCCTAAGCTTTGATATTGCTAGTTTCAATATGACATAGTTCATGCTCGAAAACACAGGGGGTAAATAATAGTTGTTGCAACAATTTGATAAACTATCAAATATCGTAATAATGGTCATATAATGTAACTCTTATAATAATACTGCAATATGACTATATTATAGATATTTTTCATCTTTATAATTAAATATTATTTATTGTAATACTTTATGGCTGATTTGATGAAATTATTATATTTTTAATAAAGTTTAAAATATAAAATCTCCACTATTTAGTAATGCAACAATAGAGTTTCACCATCAGATGGTTTTCGAATTTATTTATTATAACAACTACTTAATGACTATACTAGAGATATAATATTTTTATTTATTCTCGAGAAGATAAATTTTTTTTTTATTTTATTTTCATCATTTTCAAATTGAAACTTCAATATCGTTGTAATTGAATTGTAGATTTATTTAAAACTTATTTAAAAATTAATGCTAAATTGACTTCTTTACGACAATAAGTAAATCTTGTATTAAATAATATCAGTTAATGCCATTATGATAAAAGATGCACATACTACTGTTTGAAGCTAAGTATTTTTTTTTTTTTTTGATAGAGCATATGGCTCATACAATACTGGTATGAATATATCCAATAAGATCAAAAAATAAAACATTCTAAAGTTCAATCAGAATAGCTGATCCAGTAGTTCACAAAAAATCTCTAGAGTGCTCCGCTATATAGGAGACGACCTAATCTAGAGAGCCAAACTAAATGTTCAAATGCCTATCTGGCAATGGGCGAATTGAGCCCTAGAAAGGATGTGAGAAATAGAACGAAACGGGTCGGGTGTAAGCTGACAAGCTTAACAACCCATTAGGCTCTGTCCCCATGGCCCCTTCCCGTTCCGGATGCCACGTGGACGTTGCAAACGCGTCAGTTGGGAACACGTGGCAATGGTGGTCCCACAAGTCTTCACGCCTTCGAACCTTCCCTCTTCTTCACTCCACTAAATATTTTTAGTCTCCATATGTACAGATATCACTATATCACTCGCGTGCGCTCTCTCCCTCTCTCTTATTTGCAGCGGTTTCCATCCCCTTGGCCTTTTCCTCCACCTTAAACGTTATCCCCTCTCACTATATAAATACCACCCTACCTCTCTCTCCAGCACCCACACTTCCTTCCTTCGCCTTGTGTTTCTCTCTGCAGGAGCCATGGGAGAAGCCGCGGAGGATGTCTATGTTGCCAATGGCTACCACAGCCATCAAGCCAAGGAGGGTGTAGATGAATGCAAATGGTATGAGGAGGAGATCGACGATGATCTCAAGTTATCTTATGCTTTGAATAGGTAACAAAGATCTTACAAGTTTATTTAAGGAGAAAAAAACTATCATATTTTTGATCCTTTGTTAGGTTTATAATCCTATTAACTTAATTTTGATACTTTCATGTTAGTATGATCTTATCTCAAGTAAGTTCTAATCAAATCTGATGTTGTTTCATCGAAAAGATTGGTTAAAAATACTTGAAACTCCTGCTTTCTTTTTTCTTTTTTTTTAAAAAATCTATGTTTGTAATGCTAGCGTGCTGCATAGAGGGACCAGCAAGTTCCAAGACATAGCTCTTCTTGACACCAAGCATTTTGGAAAGGTTGGTAAGCTTTCTCTAAGAATAAGGAAAAATGTTACTTTAATTTGATTGATTTAATCGTTTTCATTATCATTGCATATATCTAGGCGTTGGTGATCGATGGGAAGATGCAGAGCACCGAGATGGATGAGTTCATCTACCATGAATGCTTGATACATGCAGCCCTTCTCTGCCACCCCAAGTAGTCCCCTTTTTTTTAGCCCTTATCACAGTTCCGTTAATCAGCAGTATTTCAAAGGATTCTATAATCTTGAAGTTGGATGCATGTACCTCCTTGTAAAATATTTTAAACCATATATGGCTAAAACATCATTAACAACAATAGGCAATTAATATTCTCAGTCTTCTGCTTCTTTTAAGTGGAAAAAAATTGTAAAATAACATTTTTTTTCTCTTTATGCAATAATTGCAGTCCTAAGACAGTATTTATAATGGGAGGTGGAGAGGGGTCCGCTGCAAGAGAAGTGCTCAAGCACAGCACCATCCATAGGGTGGTTATGTGTGACATCGACCAGGTGCCATCATGTCCTCCTTTTATTGTTAAAATGAAAAGTTTAACGTAATAATTGTAGTTATATATCTTATATTTAACTATAATTAATAATAAATGCTTCATATTTAACTGAAAAAATAAATCTGGTGTCGCATGTGTGGGCATGGATGCTGGCAGGAGGTTGTAGACTTCTGCCGGAAGTATTTGACTGCCAATCAGGAAGCCTTTGCTAGCGACAAGCTCTGCCTCGTCATCAATGATGCGAAGTAAGTACAATTTATACTCCAAAAAAGTAAAAAAAAAATCTGATTTTTGCCTTTGGACAATAGAAGCTAATTATCGGAGTAATTATTGGTCGGATCAAATCCACGAACTCAACAAGGAGCCAGTTCATCCATGAACTAACACATACAAAAATGGATTTCAAAAAAAAAGGGAAAAAGGAAGCAATACATGTATTTATGCGTGTTAGTTCATGGTTGGACTGGTCCACCAGCTCAACGGCAAATCTGCTTAAACTAAAAATTTCATTAATCCTTGTGTGAGAGAGAGGGGGGAGGGAGGGAAGATAAACATTATTTTCAGGTTAGGTTGAGGTCGAGCAAGAATGACCTAAGAGATGTTTGGACTTTGTTGTTAAACAATGCTAGCTTGCTCTTAGCTAATGAGCTAAGAGGTGAGACATGATCTAGGGTGGTTGTATTGTGGAAAACTAAGTCTCCCTTGCAAGCTTGCTTGCAATATATGATGTTTTTTGAGATTTTTGTTCATCATTATGTGCTCTACGGTGCAATGAGTCTTATCACCAAGCACAACAAAATTTGCAAAAATCTAACTTGTATTACAAGTGAGCTTAAACCATAACTCAGTTCTTTACTTCATTGCAAAACCGAGCTGCCCTCTTAAAGAGCAAACATCAAATGATCCTATTTAAAGAGATACTTGACGTTTATAATACCTAAGGTTTTAGATATATTATCACATATGGAGAGGTCTGATTATTAAGGATCCTAGTTCATGGATTTGACTCTACTCATATTTGATCATATTATTTATAAAAACAATTCATGCCTTGATGTTTGTGGGCTGACTTCTGTAATATTCGGGCCAGATCCGGGCCCATTTACAGCCTTAGTGCCTTTATAGCATCGAGACCTTGCAAATTGGTTTATTTAAGTTATTCTTGGATATCCCTCAGTATCCATTACATGTTTATCATCAGGTCATACATTATAATTTATTACAAGTCTCCTAAATTTGTATTTATTGTAGTTATGCTTCCGTTTTGCTTCCTGGCTAAACCAGACTTTTGAACCTTTCTTTCTTTTTCTAATTTATTAGAACAGCAACCATCAGATTTAATAATAACCTCTTTCTTCTGTCAGACTAGTTCTATAATGTGGGTTGCCTAGATTGGATTGGTTGTTTGTTCATGGAGGCTAAAATGATTAATTTGTTCTTCAAGAACAGAACAAAACAAAAGGCTAAAGATCG
The DNA here is from genome assembly GCF_009389715.1 of Phoenix dactylifera. Taxonomy (NCBI): domain Eukaryota; kingdom Viridiplantae; phylum Streptophyta; class Magnoliopsida; order Arecales; family Arecaceae; genus Phoenix; species Phoenix dactylifera. Next base: position 30,255,788 of record NC_052399.1, read on the forward strand.
ATCACTAATAAATCAAATGGTGAACATTACTTGGAATTTCCTCTTTTTTACAATTTCATGTAGAATTTTTTTTTTTCTGTTTTTCTGGTCTAAATATTACTAGAGGAAGTTTAAGAAAATCAAATGCGGGGATGAACGATAAATGCAGCGACATTTCATTATAATGATTTTTTATTTGGTTTGTTAAAATTGGCTGTAATAGGGTGGAGCTGGACAAGAGAGAGGAGAAATATGATGTAATAGTGGGAGATTTGGCTGACCCTGTTGAAGGAGGACCATGCTATCAGCTCTACACTAAATCATTCTATGAACAAGTGCTCAAGCCCAAGCTGCATCATGATGGCATCTTTGTCACCCAAGTGGGGATCTTAACTATCATCTACCTATTATTAAGTTCCAAGTTTAATTCTCTTTCTCCCAATTCAGTGACCAAATTTTCACTTGTTCTAATTCGATCTGCGAAGGCTGGACCAGCCGGTGTTCTTACACATAAGGAGGTCTTTTCATCTATATACAACACCCTTAAGCATGTTTTTAGATGTGAGTAGAATTCTGCTCCTTTTCTTTTTATTATTTTTTGTTGAGATAGAAGAGTTTTTGCTCTCTTTTGAACCAAAATATCTTTTCTTATGTCTAGCTTAACATAATTTCCTGAAGCATCATCTGAAGTCCTACCCACAAAGTCCATACCAATTTCAAGTTCCGCCTAAGATAACTTTGGCTCCTAGTCTGAGCTGTTTTTGTATCTAAACACAATCCAAGACAGCTTCAGATTTTGTTGTGCTACTTTCACCGAGGACTACCACAAGCTTAGATTATCATATAATTGATGCTAGTATGTTACTACTTAGGTTGTAAATATTAACTAGTTTCTGCTATCACTTTTTGTATCTCTTTTAGGTTACTCATAGCCTCTCTTTCATTATATGATACAGATGTGCTTGCGTACACAGCTCATGTGCCTTCCTTTGTGGATACATGGGGATGGGTTATGGTAAGTTGCATCTGTCTAGTTATTTATACTAAATTCCATGAGATTTTACACTTTCTGATAAGATTAAAACTGATGTGATCCAAATAGCTAATCTGGTCTTGTGCATATGCTTTTAAGGCATCTGATCAACCATTCACTCTTAATGCTCAACAAATTGATGAGAGGATCAACGAGAGAATTACTGGAGAGCTACTGTACTTAAATGGCAAGTTCCTCATATCTGCAACCACAATGAACAAGAGTGTTTACCAATCGTAAGTATCATTATTCTGTGGTCATATCATTAGTCACAGGGATGGTAATTGTGAGAATTACATACCTCATATATGCACATACTAATGGTGCCATTATACTCGTACTTCAGGAAGGCTCATCAGCTGGTGCTAGAAAAATATCACCACATTCCTAATAAGGACATATAGTTTTGGATGCTGAAGAGGTTAAGATATATGAACTTTTAACTGTGGCACTTTGTTGTAAGAATTAGTAGGTCAATGTTCGTGAGGTGAGGTTCGAGCTTCAATAGGTAAACCAAGTCTGATTTCGATGCCTTCCTAAAGCACAGAACATAAGTAACATCTGCTTGCTTGTCACTTGTGCCTCGAAGGCTAATTTAAGCAACTCATGCTCAATGTAGTTCTTAGAGGTAATTTACTCTTCCATCACAAGTTTTGCAAGATGCATGCAAGATTAAGCTGTATAAACGACATCAATAGGATTTCATATAAACCCTTACTGAGTTTCTCTAAATCGTGTTTATGCTATGTATTTCAGCTTTAATTAGAACCTAAGATATTCTCAATAAATTGCTCTAAAGAAACCTAGATTACATATGACGACCAAAAACAACCGAACTTGCAAACATATTGGGGGTTGTCTATCTTTAACACAGCATATTCTCTAGTTATTTAAACATAGGTGTAACACTAGATTTGTTTTGGTTGTTTAAACATTGCAGACTGTTGAATGAAACGCATGTGTACACGGAGGAAAATGCAAGATTTATCCATGGACATGGAAGGGCATGTTGTGCTTAAGGCTCCTCATTCAAGGGACAAATATATATGGTCATATGGAGCTCTAAATCAACAATACTTTGGGCAAAGAGGGCAAGAATCTTATGAAGAAGTGTGGGTGTTAGCATTCTTTGCATCTTTTATATCCAAAACAAATAATTGTGTTGACCATGACTCATCTGATGAAATAAAATGTAAATTCTAATAAATTGTATGACAATTAGTTATCTAGCATTTCATATTCTTTCTTTCCCTCTTTTCGGTATGAAAATGGATTTGAATATGATTGGTGGTCTCTGATAGAAAAAGAAGGAACTAAAAACTTATGCAATTCAGATAGATATGCGAGGCATCTGTAATTTCATGTTTTGGGAAATCGTTTCTACTTCTAGAAATTAAACATTTTAGTTATGAATAATTTTTTAAATCTGCTTAAAAAAGGTTAAATCTAATTTATCCATGTAGCCAACAATTTCAATTTATTTCCTTAAAATATATGTAAAGCTCTTTTATAATGAGCCACAGTAAACAATATAAACTCGTCATGACATCTCCTTTAGGAGTAGTTGTTGTTTTATTTTGGTTTTTCTTTGAAAACTGACCTTGAGCAATTCAATTCATGTTTCAAACATGGGCAACATCTTTCCTCAGCAACTCAGCTAATGCAAGTGCTAATGTGCTATTGTAGACCAACTCTTAAATATAAGCCTTTCTGGTACTTGGGAGGGACATATTCCCCAAACTCTTAAATAATTCTTCTGTATGCTCATCTCTGTTCCATTTATTATTGCCATCCATGAGTGTACTCACTGGGCAAACTCTCCAGCTCAATGGAGGTCCTGGGCAAACTCCATATAACCCTAGTTTTGACCCTATACCCTATTAGTAACACTTCAAGAAAAGGGCATTTGGAACCGACAATTTTTTTTACGACAAATCATCATTTTGTGCAATATTTGAAAACATGAGTCATTAAAAAAAAGGTTGCTGACGAAACAAAAGCTCGATGGAAGAAAAGGGTTTTGGAAGGTAATGCATAACTCTAGGATGTTCCTTAATAAAAGTTTGACGGAACAAAAGGTGTTTTGGAGTTGGTATGCTCTTCAAAAGATGACACAATCCTTTTTTTTTGTTTCTGTTATGGTTTATACACAGCTCACAGATTGCCATCTTCTTTGCTTTCTCATGGATTTGTTTGGTTACAACTGACACGTGCAGTTCTGATTTGACAGACTCTCTACTTTCCGTAACTCATCCTCTCTATAATTACCAATTCTTTTAATAAAGTTTTTGGGTGGCTTTTGCCTCCCTTAGTATCAAAAAAAAAGGTTGCTGGTTGATATTCAGAACCTGAAGTGTAAACCACCCTTGCGATCTACTTAAAGATTATATTCCTACCAACCAGCGCAATTCCATCTTCCCTCCCTCTAATTCCAAAGTTAAATTCTTACCCTCCTGGTAATGCTGCTCTTAACTGAATTAAGCGCAAAGTCCAAATATCATGAGATGATAGCTGGCCGGCTCAAATCTAGCAGACATGGACTGGATATTGAAAACCCAAGCTTATACCATGCTTTCTGGAGCATGGGAACTCCATCAAGAATTCAATCATGTCCTCCTACGTAATGAACTCTCATGGAGCATTTCTCATGATGGCATATCCTTCCATGGATCCTTCTTCTACTATGACTTTACTCTGAATAAAGCAAGATAATGCTTTCTTAGGCTTTACAGCAAATTTTTGAAGACCTAATTGCTCATCAGGAGATCAATTTTCCAGCATATTCATGGTAACAATCTCTGTTCATCCTTGCACAGGGGCAAAGCTAATATTTTCTATGCCTTTCCTATTTTATCGAACTTCTCCTAATTTTATGCTCAACAATCTCTCATAGTATTGTTTTTGTGTCATCACCAGTCAGTGTCTTTTTCTCCTTAAATAAAAAGGACCATTACCAACTAAAATACTACGTTCCATACTTTCCAGTGTAGTTGATCATGTCTATGTTTATATTTTTCATCAATATGCTCATAAGCAAACTTCTTCCATAGTCAATGTTAATCTACTTTTCATCTGATCTTCAACAAGCATAAATCTCATAAACTGTGAACTCCCATTCACTCTTTTTGAGAGCTATATGAATTGGCCTTTGAAGTAGTGTATCCATATTTTTCAGTTTACAAGATTGAGAGAGAACCACTTTGTGAAGTAGATTATTCAGGGTACATCAATAATAGGTTTCAGACCAATTCAATATATGGTCTGCATTTTTCAATGATCTAACATGTTTCGGACTTAGAAAATATCTAGAGTTCAAACCATAGTAAGCTGTATCGGCATGAACTGGATGGTATGGGGCATACCCGACCATACCAGTTCGGTATCGGTACTTGATACAGGCGGCATACCGACACTCAGTACGCAGAAAAAACTCTGTATCGTACTGTACCGACACTATGCTAGTGTGACACTGGTACGGAGTCCAATATCAAGATGACAAATCTTAGCTCAAACCTCTAGTGGTGGCATCACCATCATGTTTGAAACACATGACACACAAATACAAAAAGCCCTTCCTAGTGAACACAATGGAGAGAGATTCTACTTCGAGGCTAAATAAGTTAGTTAATTATTAAATAGATAAATAACTTGTTTTGTAGAAAATCGTAATTAGCAGCCATAGCACCTTTGGATCTCCATGTTTTTGTCTGTCAAGGATTTTGGACTATTAAGGCAGTCCATACTCTATAGGCAGCCCTAGAGTCATGGAGTATATATAGTCCCTTAAAATCAATATTTTTTCGCCCACTTGCAGCTTATGCAGTAGTATAAGAAAAGAAATTTCTTTGCCCACCGACTCAAGAGATCATGCTAATCCATTTTTTTTTGGAAAAAATTCTTTCAATGTTACATTTGTTGAGAATATGCCTCACATATCTCTATTAGAATGTAAATATTTCTAGCATAGTTATTTAAATTACCTAAAGCACCTTGGTTTTCCCTCTTAACCAATAAGACATCTTACTTTGTCATAAGACCATTGTAAGGAAAACTATTTATTCTAAAGATAGGTATAACTATGTTATCGGATTCCTATTTGATAAGCCTAAAATTCAAATCAATAGTGACTTCGCATATCCTTTACACTCTTAGATAGCAAAGATATTTGTAGAAACACATAAATAAGTACGAATCATCCTTATTTTAGCTTCTTTTTTTAATTGTTAATAGAATAATAGTTAAATTTTCTTTTGGCTTACTTTAATAGAACATTAATTTGGAGCTTGAGTCCAATATGCTAGAGAGTTTTATCTAAGGTTCTTATTTTATTGGAAAATAACAAAAGCAAATGGTTGAGGAGAACAAAATCGACTTCATATTATATCTATTTATGATATTTTAAATTTTAATATAAATCTGGTACAAGACAATCAAGATATAAGAAATTATATTTTATACTAAGCGCACCATATCAGCGATGCACTATAGAAATAAATCGAGACGAGTTACAAAAACAGTAATCCAACACGAGCACCTAATGAGTGGTGCCCAAAAAAATTAAGATGCTTGATTAGCATCGCTAATATGGTGCGAGTGATGCAGGATATATGTGATCAGCCAGCCAACTTAGTTGGCCGGGTTGGTCTCCAATGTGGTTTTAATAACTATGCTTTCAAATGTAATTAGACAACGGCCTCCTTTATGGGATCTATGGATGAGGAAAAGTATGAGCCAAGTATAGAAAGAAAATAACTATGTATCGGACACGCACGGTTCTTCGCCGTTTCTCCCAATAAATAGAAGCGTATATAAATCCCTCGAGTCTTGCGTTCGAAGCGAACCCAATCCGCTCCCGATTTCCCCTCTTTCTCTCGGCTCCAACCCCACGCCTTCCCCCCGTGAAACCCTAATTGTTGATATCTAGCATCTAGGGTTTCCGAACCCCCAAATCCCCATCTTTTGCTTATTTCCAGGGTTCCTCGATCTTTTGAGAACTCCAATCTTCTCAATTTTTTCCTTCCATTCCCAAATTCTAGGGTTTTCCGATCATTTTCAGCCCTGGAATTCGGTTTATCTCCAAAATCTCGGCAAATTCCTGAGGAATGGCGGCGAGCCTGACGGCGAATGCGATCGCGGCGGTGAACGGCGGCGATCTGGACCTGAAGCCGGTGGTGCAGGTGCTGGACGTGAAGTTGATATCGGCTGCCCAGGGGCGGTACCGGATGCTGGTGTCGGACGGGGTGGCGACGCAGCAGGCGCTGCTGGGGACGCAGCTCAGTGGGCACGTGAAGGCGGGGAAGGTGAAGAAGAGCTCGGTCGTTCAGTTGCTCGAGTACATCTCTAGCACCGTCCAGGGCCGAAGGTTCATTCCTTGATCTCTCTCTGAAACTTTTTTCTATTTTTCTTTCTGTTTTTTTTTTTTTACTTTTGGGAAGTGGTGGAAGGGAACGACGCGAGAAAAAGATGTGATTTTTATGAATCTGAGACGGGGAATGGAGTTAATATGCCGACAATTTTGTCACCGACGCTGAGGAAGTGGTTAAACTAGTGGATGTTTTAAATTACTAAGAAAATTATTGATCAGGGCCTTGGAAGTATGTTTTATAGCTCTGGAAGGGGGTTATTTAAATATTTCATTCCTGCTATGAATCATAGAAATATTTTCGAAAAACATAAAAACTGGAAAAAGTTTTTTCTCTGCAAATTTTATTTCAAATATTTTGTTTAATTATGGAGAATGGTAATATGTGGTTAACAAAGTTTAATTGATGTTGTTTCATAGGTGTTTGATGAATGATGACAACCCTCCAAATTGTCATCTTCTTGTTCCTTTCTTTTTCTTTTGAATTTCTGGTTTCTTATTTTAATGCTGGAGGTTGTAATGATGCAGGGTTATTATTGTTCTGAACATGCAAACGTTAGTCATAGAGTGTGAGATAATTGGGAATCCTAATCTGCCGCCAGAAGCTGCTCCAATCACTCTGCAGGCATCATCTAATAACAATTCAGGTAACTCAGGAGGACCTTCACTTGATGGGGCAAGAATTATATCCAGTTCAGCAACAAACTCCAGCAACAACGTTCAGAGTTTCCACCCAACAGTCCAACCATCTTACAGGCCTCCACCAAATTACAAGAATCGTGGGGCAATCATGAAAAATGAGGCTCCTGCACGGATAATACCAATAGCTTCTTTGAATCCTTATCAGGGGCGATGGGCCATCAAAGCAAGAGTGACTGCAAAGGGAGAGCTTCGGAGGTATAACAATGCCAGGGGAGATGGGAAAGTGTTCTCCTTTGACCTCCTTGATTCTGATGGAGGAGAGATACGTGCAACCTGTTTTAATGCTGTAGTTGACCGTTTCTATGAGATTGTGGATGTTGGGAAGGTTTATATGATATCAAAAGGAACTCTGAAGCCTGCTCGGAAGAGCTTCAACCATCTTAACAATGAATGGGAAATATTTTTGGAGGCAACATCAACCGTAGAGCTCTGTCCTGATGAAGACAACTCCATACCAACACAACAGTTTAATTTCAGACCAATCAGTGAAATTGAGAATGCAGAGAATAACTCAATTGTGGATATTATTGGCATAGTCACATCAATTAATCCTTTGGTCACCATATTGAGGAAGAATGGTATGGAAACTCAGAGAAGGATACTAAATATGAAAGATGTGTCTGGTCGAAGTGTTGAGTTAACTCTATGGGGAGACTTTTGCAACAGAGAAGGAAGGCAACTGCAAGAAATGCTTGACTCTCGGGTTTTTCCAATATTGGCTGTTAAGGCAGGAAAAGTAAATGACTTCAGTGGAAAGTCTGTCGGAACAATTTCAGCTACACAACTCTATATAAATCCTAATTCCTCTGAAGCTCATAGCTTGAGAGAGTGGTTTGATGGAGGGGGAAAGAATGCAGCCTCTCAGTCCATCTCCAGGGATGCCATGCCAGAGCTTTCTCGGAATGATAACCGGAAGAGAGTGTCCCAGATCAAATATGAGGGTCTTGGAAGGGGTGATAAGCCTGACTGGGTGACAGTGAAAGCTACCATTTCATTCATCAAGACTGATACTTTCTGTTACACAGCTTGTCCTCTAATGATTGGTGATAGACAATGTAGCAAGAAGGTGACGAGGCTGGCTAGTGGAAACTGGTGTTGTGATAGGTGTGATAAAGAATTTGAAGAGTGTGACTATAGGTATCTTCTTCAGGCCCAGGTGCAAGACCATACAGGACTAACTTGGGTAACGGCCTTTCAAGAGTCAGGGGAGGAGATTTTAGGTTGCTCAGCAAAGGAGCTATACATGCTAAAATATGAAGAGCATGATGATACTAGGTTTGGGGAGATCATACGTGGTAGTCTCTTTCAGCAGTACCTATTTAAGCTCAAAATAAAAGAAGAACTCTTTGGAGATGAGCAGCGAGTGAAAATCACAGTCATTAAGGCAGAGAAAGTGAATCCATCCACCGAGAGCAGATACCTACTAGATTTGATCTTAAAGCTTTCTGCATAAATGCAAAATTTTCATGAAATGACCTGTCCTTCATTCATCATTGTGGGACATTCGCTTTTTTGATGCTGATTTCTTTTAAGGTTCTAGAGTTGACTCTAGAAGAATTTGAATTCATACCCATATATTGGCTTGATTCAACAGCTTCGAAATTAAAGATTCTTTTAATAAATGACATGTTGACAATTTACCACTGCACCTTTCAGGATATCAGGTGTATCCACGTGTAAATTTTCACATACAACAAATACTTAGTGCGGTGGATGGTTCATTTGTAAAATCCACTTAGTGTACTTACAAGTTGTTCAATCCCTTGGTCCTGTAAGGGAATTAGTTTTCTCACAACCTAATGTTGATGTTAGATTTTTTTTCTTTCTTTTGTCATGTACTATTTTACCTATGAAGAATTCTGCATTGGAAGTTCTACTGTAATAGATGTGCTCCAATAAGAACTAACAACATCTTGGTATTTCTTGTTTCTTCTAGTTGAAGGATTTTCTTTGGAGGGAATGGCAAGGCTTATTGCTTATGGTCATTGTCATAATATAATACTAATCTTAAGGACATTTGGCTTGATTTCTCCGTGCAATTACCTTTTTTCTGTAATCTATACTTAATCTGATAGATCTTTGCATCTTATTTGATAATTGTTTTTAGGCTGTTTTGTCAGACCTGTCTGCATGCTGAAAGAGATTATATTTTACAAGATTGGAATGCTGAGACTTGACATATCATCTAAAACTTTCTTAAGCCATCTAAAAATTTCTTAATTAATAAATGCTGAAGGTGACAATTTCCTGTTATTTAACCTTCTTAATCGCTGACAAAATGCTTCTTGTAAAAAGGTGCAATAAGAAGGATCATGTGCGCATAATATGAAGGATCTATGGTATGGTTTTTTTCTTGGTACCGTGTTTGCTATTAAGGTCGTGCCAGTGTATCAAGTTGCATGATGTGATGTCAGTTAAATGGTTGCTGTGTGTCAAAAAAATCACATATGCTTGTTTTCACCACTTCTAGCCTATGACAAGACTAAGGACAGTTTTATTTCCCCACATTTGATATGCTCTGTTAACCAAAAGCCCACCATTTTTAAGCCTTCCATCAGACCAATTGTTGAAGTCGTACCTCTGCAGGTTTATTTTGTACATAGAAATTGATGCTCCAGATGTCTAAACCACTTGATTTGTAGGTATGAACTGGTTTCTAATGAAGCTACATCCACCAGTCTTCTGACTCTAAGCCTGCACTTCTGCCTTTCCTAGCACCTGGTTTTATGCTTCTTGACCCAGATTTCATAGTTAGCTATGTTCGCGATTTCACTAGTACTCTTTGATACCATCCTCCTTCATCTGGAGAGAGATCTGTGTGCTCATGCCTCAGAGTAAGGGTGCTACCGGCGATCAAGTAGGAGATCGGGTGCTACCGGCGATCAAGTAGGAGATCGGGGATAGTCGGATAATCAATATCCTAGAGGACAGGCGACTACCTGAGGTTACATTGCAGGGTTGGCCCACCCTGATCAACCACGATTGACTAAAGGGCTCCAGAGTTTGTGATTTGTTTGCTCTGAGGGAGCGAAGGTGGGACGAGGACCTCGTCAGGCGGATGTTCGGTGAGCAACTTGTTGAGCAGGTACTATCTTTGTCGATCTCTAATGGAGAGAACGGACAGGAGGGTATGGAGCATGACCGGAAGGACAATGGTGAGTGCCCGAGACCTCTCGAGGACAGTCGGGGGTCTGTGGCTCGGCAGATTGATGGCGGATAGATTTGGAGGATGCGCATCCACCGCCGTGTTGTTCTATTCCTATGAAAGGTAGCATGGGGATGCTTACCTATTAAAGATGTGTTGGTGCGGCAGGGAGTGAGGAATCCTGCATTATAAATATAAAATTATGTTTTCAGTAATCAAGGATTTAGTCCCATGCATTAGTGTAAAATGAATCATTTTTTCATGAGAATAATATAAATGAACATATTCTCCATTCAGAGAAAGGATGATTTTTTTCTCTCCCTTACTGAGAAGGATGAAAAAAATGAAGGGGAGACGGTTAAATTACAAAAGGTATTTCAAAAGAAAACATGAAAACAATGGATTTTTTTTAAAAAAAGGAAGGCCATCTTCGTATATCGTCATGTCCACAGAGAGCAGAAAGCATTCCCAGAGGTCTGCTAAGGCCAGAAAGCCTGACTCTAATAACGGGTTCTGGCTGGGTTGGGGACAGCTTGTGGATAACAAATAGATAATAAGACGGTCTCTCTGTATGTTAGTGATGCCATAGATGAAGGTTTTGAGAAAATAAGATCGCAGGAACTCCGCCAATCCGGCATTACTTTTTAACGCAAGGATACAAAGATTGGATGTGCTTCAATCATCTTCATGTTGCTTAACAGATTAATCAAATAGGTCCTAAATTTTTGTGTGCCAGAGAAAAGATGTTATTAATGCCAATTACATGTAGCTGTGCCCCACTTATGTCCGTGTTTTAAAAGTTAATAGCAGCTCCTGAGATGAGGAAAGACAAGTATCATTTTGGTTAACCAATTCTGGGAACTGCAATGACTCAAATTATAGTTTTGCATCACAACAGCACGCTGTAGTATAAGTATCAGGACTCACAATTTGAGCACACGGGTAAAAAGAAGACATGCTATGACGGTGTATGAGATCGAGAGAATTTTTAGTAGAATTGAAAGGATTGAACCAAATGGTAAGCATGAATATTTTGAGCAATTAAAGCCTACTTGGTTTTACAAAGTTGCAAATTAAAAAGAAACAAGAGAAGGAATTAATCATGATGTCATGGCATTACAACAAGTTGTCATGTTCTGAATTACAGTGGCATCAATTACGAGAATTTTAACTCAATTCACCAGCAAGAAGCACCCTGACAACCAAATGCTAATATTGAACCACAACAAGATACCTTAATTGCAGACACTTCCGATACATGATACATCTGTTTATGAGAGGTTATTTTACAGCCTACTACACGTGTACAAGATAACCAAAGATAGAACAAAAATTCTATCACATGCGGAGTATGCAGGATCATGTCAAAAGAAGTTCTAGTTTGGTGCCCACTAATTTGGAAAGCATGAAGTCATACAGTGCTTGGGGCAAACCATCTTAAATGCTTTAGCCAATATTTATAGGTACCGCAGTTGAGCCAGTGTGGCTAAGATGAATTTCTTGAGGCAGTAAGTGATATTGAATTGAGAGTTCCTCAAATATTTTCTTCATCTCAAGAACAAGATCAGTCATCCTGCTATTCTTCTCCCCCATGTTCTGATGGTTCATAGTGTGCGTAAGATACAGGGCCATGTTCATCTTATTTACATTCACAATGTCCTTCACTACTATGCTGTGATCAGGATGCCAGTGGTTGGGTTTGCTTTCAATGTACCTGAGAGCACAAAAAGGCCAAAACAACAGGATTTTTTTCCTAAAATCAGAGGAAGCATTATAACAGATCTATTTATAATATCAATAAAGCGATATATATATATATATATATATATATATATATATGTACAATATAAAAAAATTCAAGGAAACTGCAGGTGCAATAGTATGACAGATAAAACTCTGTTAGAACTCATTAATTCCCATATATTATCAAACAACAATTAATTAGCAGTAAATCGGTGTATTACACTTTCCACTAATTTAGATTTCCAAGCAATCATTTGTGGTACCAGGGAAAAATAGAAGGTTGGTTGCAATAGCCATGTCAAGGGATTCCTTTTTTTACTAAGGAAACATGTCAAGGGATTCTCATCCTCTAGGATTAGCACCATATCTATAATAAATATAAAAATTGAAAAAGTTATAGCTAATAGCACTCTGCCAATCAAGAAGCAAAATACATTGTGACAAATGAGCAAAATCAATAGCTTACACTTTTATTCTAGATTTGACAGCTCCAATCTTCTCCACTGAAGTGGAAACATCGACAGAGAAATCAACGGCATCGCCCATGTCTGGACTTCGGTAGAAGTTGCTGATTGGTTTAGTTGCCAAAACGGCATTTGGGTAATAAATCTTCTCATTGTTAAATTTCAAGAACACAGTAGTCAATATATTCATTTCTTCTACAATCATCTGCATAGGCGGCAACCATAGATTATATTTCATTGTCTGTAAGAGACCAATTACCAAATACCTGAGATGGAGATTGTAATGCTTGAAAGTTACCTGAACTTCATCCACAACACAACGATCACCAACATCAAAAGGGTGCATAACAAATACAAATATGATTGCTTCAAATGCTGTCTTGCAGGTATTTCCAAACATAAAGAACACCACTACGAGCTGTGATGAGATAAAGACAAGTACTTTTGTTGTTGCAACACCCATCAAAAGCAGCGTGATGATTACGATTACAACAATAACAAGGCCTGTTGCGAGTTTGTGGAGTTGGTTGACTGCCGTTTTGGTGTCTTTTAAGGAATGTGCCAGCGATTTACGATCAAGGTAGATCTTCACCTGAAAACAAGATAACAAAGATGTGGTTAGATATGGTGCAAACTGCAAATAAATTTCATACTAAGGGTCTGTTTGGATATTTTTGCAGGATTGGGCTTAAAATCCTGTAGGAATCAGGCCTAGCCTATCCAGCACATATCTTTTGAACTATATGTATAGATTATCTCTAGTATTATAGAATATGAGGCTTGGCCCAGCCCATGTAAACTGGACCTCTTCCAGTCCGTTCCTGTAGGATGGAAAAAAATAAAAAATCCGTTGAGGTCCTTTTTTTTTTGTCCCCATGGGATTTGAGCTGGCCCACCCTGAAAAAATTTGAATACTGTGACTATGGGCCTAGCCTGGCTTGTATTCTTGTGAATCTCAGTTGGATTGCATCGATTATCCAAATAGGCCCTAAATGTGAAGATATTGCATCTTATACAATGATTTTTTCCCCTTTTACCAGCTTGCTATTAATTGTAACCTGGCTAGATGTTACAATTCATGCGCTGAAACGTTGAAGAATATCTATAGACTAACATGAAAATTAAACAAATAAAATGATATTTGAATACGCTATGGCATCAATTAAAACATTCTAAACGTAGATATGAAAAATTTGTAATTACCACCCAGTTCCTCAACGCAGATTTTTTTATCCTTCCAGTCTCTGCAGCTCCCTCAAACAATGGAAGAACGATTTCGACTTCCTCCTTGCTCAAAAATCTCAAAAGATCCTCTGCATCAATATATCTGTGCCCCAACAAAAAGCCAACACCTCAGTTAATATTAAAGAGGTAAACAAAGAGAAATTTAATACTTAGAAATCTCCTCACTTGCAACCAGGCTTCGCAACATCCTTAAAAATTCGGTAAGCTGCAGCTTTTGCTTCCCATTCACTAGTTATTTCCCCAGCCTTATGCTCAGGCCCCTCCTCATCAAAACTCTCAATTGTATTTGAAATTGTCGTAAGCCCTGATGTCCTAATCACATTGATCAGGCCCTTCATCATCAAAGCCGAGACCTTCTCCTGCTTCATCTTATGAAGCTTTTTAACATCAATCACCTCCTGCTTCTTCCCCTTTTTCCCTGTCCCCTTCCCCATGCTCCTAAAGATCAATTTCCCGGTACTCTTTGGAGTCCCCACCTTCTCAGCCAACTCCCTCACCGGCGGCCCCGATAGTGTCTGCAGTACATATTGATGAAAGATGGACTCTTGGATTCGATCGAAGAACCTGTTCGTATGGAAAGCAGAAGCTAAAATCTTTATCAAAAGCGTCTTCACCAACCATACAACCGATCCAATCAGAAGCGAAACCAGGGCCCGGGAGACGTAATTGAGAACTCTTTGTGTCTTGGGCGACCGCGAAACTCCTTGATTGAACAAAAGTAACCAAGAGAGCAGAACCAGACCCAACCAAATGCAAACTTGAACACTATTCTTCAGCCCATACACAAAGTACAACACTTTCTTCCTCAGAAGGAAGTTCATTTCTGTCACGAAAATGAGTCCAGTGATGAACCATTGAGTTACCAATCGGCCACAGCAAACTACCGTCACCATGAGGCACCATTTCCAAATCTTCAGCCCCCAGATCACAAAGCCCTGCAGCCGGATAACCGTCAAGCTCGCAGCGAGGCACCCCATGGTAAGGATTAGTATCATCCACTCGATCAAGGTCCTAACTTTCCACCTTCTTCTCCGCTTTCCGCTCTCGGGGAACTGGTCCTTCTTATAAACCTCTTCATCCTCCTCCTCTTCATCGGCGGCAGCCAACGGGGTCTTGGGCGTGCCGGAGGCCCTAGAATTCGGCGAGCTATGGCATGGGGAGCTCGAGGACCGATCATGGGCTGGCGGGCGGCCGTCTTCAACCGATTTGGAAGCACCGGGGGGTAGAGGCTGCTCGACGAATCTGGATTTAGGCTTGGATATGGAGCGGCCACGTAGGAGGGCCTCGGACTGGGGAGGCCGGGGGGCCTTCTTGAGGCTGGAGCTGGATTTGATGATCTCAGGGGAAGGGTGTCCAATGGGAGAGGGGGGCTTGGGCTCAGGGTTGGGATCTTTTGGGAGATCATCCAAAGACTCCACCTTCGGGACACTGGTGTGGTTCCTAGAGGAATCTGGTGCTGCCCCTTCCTCTGGGATCACTAAGACCACCTCTACTTGCTTCTTCTCGAAGGTTGCCTTCAGGGGATCCATGGAAGCCCCACAAAACTTTCTGTAAAATCCTAGCTTGTGAATGCCGGTGGAGAGAAAACTTAGAATGGCGCTAGGGTGTGTTCGGAGATCGAGGTTTTCTATTCTGGCCAACGGCACACCGTCCCCCTTCTTTAAATCCACCATGGGGCTTCGGTAGGGATGTCCTCTATCCCCATACTTGTTCATCATTTGATCTGATGTCTTGTCCCAGGCACTACGGGCCGCGTGCGCCACTTAGGAGCTAGAGGCTTACGTCCCAGCTCCAGAGGCCCGGCCGATATCTCACCTACTCTTTTTTTTGCTAAATATCTCACCTACTCTTTGTCGATAATTATCTCCTCTTGACGAGGGTGCGGGTAGCGGACGCATGGTCCCTCAGGAGGGTGTTGGCCGACTACTGCGTTGCATCGGGGCAGAGAGTGAATGCCCAGAAGTCCATCATCTCCTTCAGCCCTAGCACGACGTTTGGGTTTCGACGACTGGGGGATCCGAAGGATTCTGGGAATACGAGAGCAGAACGGGACCTGGAGCTACCTAGGTGTACCGATCACAGGTAGGGGACTGAGGGTATTTGAGTGCACCAAGCTGCTGCAACGGGTCCAGAGTAGGTTGGAGGGATGGCGGGTAGCGTCTCTATCTTTGATGGGTAGATTGACATTGATTAGATATGTACTTGGTTCCATGCCTATTTATCTCATGGCAAACATAGGGATGCCGAGGATAGTGCTACTGAAGATTGAGCGGCTAATTCGGGGCTTCTTATGGGACTCGCATGGAGGTGGTCCGGGGGTGCACTTGGTGGCATGGGAGAGCATCTGCCTCCCATTCAGTGAGGGTGACCTTGTGATTCTGTCTCTCTTGGAGAGACAGGAGGTGCCCATTGCCCGATATGCAGTATGATTCCTTTTGGAGCCGCAGGGATATGGAGTCGGACCATGTAGCTTGCTATGGGAGGGTTGGCCCTGAGGCATTGGCTTGAGGAGGGCGAAGATGTTCCTTCTTTTGGCGAGAGATTGCGAGGTACTTGCCTACTGCATTGGTACACACCAGATGACTGATAGGCGATGGGCACGGTATTGACGTGGCTGGGGACCCGTAGCCTTGGGTGGATGCTCTCCCCTTGCGGCACTGGCCGACTATGGTTAGCATCAAGGCTGCAGAGGGCTTGCGCGTATGTGATCTCCTTGTCCCCAAGGGGGTTACATGGGACGAGACTAGGCTAGTTCAGCTTTTCAGGGGGCATCTGGCAAAGAGGGTCCAATCTCTCCTGTTACCAGGGTGTGCAGGTCCAGACGTCCAAGTTTGGAGCACCTCTACCAGGATCAGTGTCAGTGTGGACGACCTTTTCCGTATTCTTCGGCGGTAGTACGAGCCTGGGCCAGACTGCGCCTGGATCTGACGCTTGGGACTCCACCCGAGAGTAGCACTGTTCCTTTGGAAGGTGGTCTGAGACCATCTTCCGACGAGAGCGGTACTTAGTGGACGAGGATTGAGGATTCCCTTAGTTTGTGGGGATTGTGGTGTGGATGAGACGTGGACCATGCCTTGTTTCAATGCACATGGGCTAGGGCGATTTGGCGACTGGCAAAGATCCCGTGGGAGGTCGGGGCTGGAGGGACCTGTCTTACAGGCCATGCGCCGATGCTCGAAGTCCCCACTGCTTCGCCAGGAGGTGGCTCGAGCGATTTGCACGTCCTATCAGATTTGGCTAACTAGAAATGCTCGAACCTTTGGCGAACAAAGTATGTCGCCAAGACTTGTGGTGGAGAGTGTGATGGGGGCTCACGGTCCAAAGCCCCTCACCAAGCCCCTTTGCCACGTGCTCCTTGCATGCGCCTTTGAAAATCGCTGACGGTGGACTGATTGTAGGTAACGCTGGTGGAATAAAGCAATACAAAGATCAATAATGTGGCTAAACTGAATTTATTCCACTCAAATTGAAGAACAAACAATAACAAGAACAATCAAAACAATCTAGTAGAGCAATCAAGGATCTCTACTAGCCCAAATCTAGCAAAGGATCGAAAGGATCCCTTCCTAGCCCAATCTAGTGGTGATTGATGTATCAACCACTAACCCAAGTCCTAGAATATAACATCTAAGGACCGAATCTATTGAAGGCCTAACCTCTCAATAGCCCAAGTCTAAGGCTTAACCCCTAGACCGAAATCAGCACAATGCCGCCCAAGCCTTTCAACCGACTCTCTCATAAGAGAATAAGACTAAACTTAACTCTGGGATAACTTTGGATGCCTAACAATGACTCTTTACAACTCCTTTTATAGACCCAAGATCCTAGGCAATTTTAAGTAACTCTCCCTAATATAAACATGGAAAACCGTCTTTCCACGGATTCTTGCTGATGTGGCAACGTGCAATGCTTTTCCACCCTTGATTTGCATGTGATCAAGGGCTTGGAGGAGTCCTAGAAGATCTCCAAATTGATCTCCCGAATTTGCATGGGATCCGCATCCTGGATGCACGGGATGCACGTCCCGGATGGCCGGGATTCGTGATTCTGAGAATCTGCGGGATCTTCGATTGACAGGGCCGAGGTCGGCTCGGCCTCGAGCTGAGGTCGATTCAACCTGAGGTCGGCTCGGCCTTCTGAGGTCAACTCAGCCTTCTAAGATCGGCTCGGCCTTACACCCTCTTATTTTTCCTCTCTAGTATCCTTCTTTCCAACCTCTCAATGGTAACATTATTCTCTCTCCTTATTTCAGCCATATTCGCAACCAAAGTATTGGACAAAGTTTCCAATGCCCGGTTTAGGTTGGCCGAACTAACTTCAAGGGCCTCTAACCTCCTATCATGGTTGTTATTTTGGGGAGACTCCATCTCCTTTTAACCCTCTGTTATAGGACTCCAAAATCTTGAGACAATAGCTCCTCAAACCTCCTGCGGTTGTCACCCAGAGGATGAACCAATCCACCTAATTTGTACACCACTCAATCAGCCTCCCACAGGGGTTTTACAATTATAAAAATAGAAAATTATAAATACCCAATCGAATACAAATTCTAGCCCAATACAAGATGCAGAATTTTTATAAACCTCTCCAAAAGACAAAAGACAACTTGTAAGGCTCTTTCTCACCCAAAATCCACACCTTAATCACTAAAGAAACTCCCTCAGATTTCAGATCAATGAAAACAGCAACTAAACTCAGATCTGAATATTAAAACTCAAACGTTACCTCCTTGAGTTCGACTCTCAATGAAAGCACCAATTGATGGGGGCTCACGGTCCCAAGCCCCTCACCAAGCCCCTTTGTCTCGCTCTTTGGCGTGCGCCTTTGGCGAAATCACTGATGATGGACCGATTGTAGGTAACGCTGGTTGAATAACTCAATGCGAAGATTAACAATGAAAGTAAACTGATTTTATTCCACTCAAATTGAAGAATAAACAATAACAAGAACAATCAAAACAATCTAGTAGAGCAATCAATAATCTCTACTAGCCCAAATTTTGCAAAGGATTGAAAGAATCCCTTCCTAGCCCAATATAGTGGAGATTGATGTATCAACCACTAGCCCAAGTCCTATAACATAAGATCTAAGGACCGAATCTATTGATTCTTAACCCCTCAATAGCCCAAGTCTAAGGCTTAACCCCTAGGCCGAAATCGGCACAATGCCGTTCAAGCCTTTCGGCCGACTCTCTCACAAGAGAACAAGACTAAACTCAACATTGGGATGCCTGACAATAGCTCCTTACAACTCTTTTTATACACCCAAGACCCTAGACAATTTTAAGTAATTCTCCCTAAGATAAACATGAAAAACCGTCTTCCCACATATTCTTGCTGATGTGGCAACGTGCAATGCTTTTCCACTCTTGATTTGTATGTGATTAAGGGCTTGGAGGAGTCCTAGAAGCTCTCTAACTTGATCTCCCGGATTTGCATGGGATCTACGTCTTGGATGCACGAGATGCGCGTCCTGGATGGCCGGGACTCATGATTCTGAGGATCTGCAGGATCTTCGATTAACAAGGCCGAGGTCAGCTCGGCCTTGAGCTACGGTCAGCCTGGCCTTTGGCTGAGGTAGGCTTGGCCTGAGGTCGTCTCGACCTTCTGAGTTCGGCTCAACTTTTTGATGTCGGCCTTCTGAGGTTGTCTCGGCCTCTTGAGATTGGCCTTCTGAGGTCGTCTCGGCCTCCGAGCTCGACCTTCTGAGGTCGGCCATTTGAGCTTGGATCGGCTTTCTGAGGTCGGTCTTCTGGCCGAGGTCCGAACGCCTGTTGAGTTGACGGGGCGAGGTCTGGCGCACGGGCGGATCCCATGCAATGCCTAAGTCGTGGATGAACCCTATGGTCGGCTAAGGGTCGTCCGGCCACAAAATATATCTTTTGGCCACTTTGGCCTTCGGTTGGCACATGGTTCTCTCTCGGCTTGGCACTATGGTCGTTTTGCTTGCATGGGTCCTCAACAGAGTGCCCGTGTACAGGCGGCGGAGCTCAGTCTCATCATACTTGTTGAAGGGACCTTGACAGCTCGGGACATCTGGGGTTTCCATTTTGCTTCGACAGCATCCCGTATGGTGTTTTTCACCTGGGAGCCCCCACCCCCGAGTTTTCTCAAGGTCAATTTCGATGGGTCTGTCTTGGACGGAGGTACGAGTTGCGATGCGGATTTTGTTATTCTAGACTCGTCTGCCAGGGTTGTGGCTGCAAGGGGCGGTCAACTCTTCGACATATTGGTTTCGAATGCGGAACTGTGGGCCGCTTGGGCAGGTCTTTGTCACACCCGGTGTGTTTTACAGGTCAGTTCCATCGTCCTGGAGGGGGACTCGGCCACTATCATCAATTGGATCTGGGGGGCCCAAGGGGTAATGGTTGCGTCCACACTTTGCTCCGAGATATCTGGGCAATAGTGAGGGATGGAGGGGCCTTTCAGACCAAACATGTTTTCCGTAAAGCCAATGGGGTTGTGGATTGGGTGGCTGCTTATGTAGCCAATCACTCTAGTAGTACCTTGTGCGCTGGAGATAGAGAGTTGCCCCTGGCACTTCGAGGTATTCTGTTTTTTGATTTTATTGGGTGCATCCGTATTTGTCAGGTATGATCCACCTGCCTTAGCCACAAAAAAAAAAAAGAAAAAAAAGAGAGAACTTAGAAACCCTAGCCCTAGCCAGTTCCAAAAGCCTCGATAACCCTTGCGTGTCTGTGATCTCCTTATCCCCGGGGGGGGGGCTGCATGGGACGAAACTAGGCTGGTTCAGCTTTTCGGAGGAGCATCTGGTGGAGAAGGTATTTTTTATCTGTAAGCCTCCACCTCCGAGTTTCCTCAAGGTCAACTTCGACAGGTCTATCTTGGACGGAGGTACGAGGGGCGGTGCGGATTTTATTATTCGGGACCTGTATATCAATGTCGGTAGGTGATTTTATCTAATCGACCAACCCTAATTGGCATGGTATTTTGATATCGATACAAGTGAGTTATCGGGGACAAGTAATAGTGGAGGTACGGAAGAATTTTGGTGATTTTCACCTTGTGGGGCATATGCACCACAATACATGCATGTGTCAATTTCAAGTACTAGCATGGCTAATTTGGTAAACTGCAGGAGCCATTTTGCGACGCGTGGTGCGGGAGAGGTCGTAGGTGGACTCTCCACGGAGAGGTCGGTAGGTGGACTCTCCACAAACTTTAAATCCTTCCTTCCTTCCTTCCTTCCTTCCTTCCTCTCTCACACACACTCTCTCTCTCTCTCTCTCTTCATAGTGGACTCCTCCCACGCTCGACAGCTCCCATCGCGTGCGGACCCCACCGGCCAAGTTCGGCCGAGATATCTCGCCACCTTTTTTTTCCACTCATCTATTGCTCCCCCTCTATTTCCCTATTAAATGTTAAATTAAAAAAAAAATCCACTTCCATATCAGGCCAGTTCCATCTGGGCGAGGGCCCCACCGTCACCACCTTTGTTGGGCTGGCGGTGTGCACAAAAACGGGGCCGGTTAAGTGAAGTATTTAATTCATGACCCGGATCCAGTATCAGCTTGCATCCACCTAAATCCACCCCAACCCTAAATTTTCATCCCAATGTTTAGCTAAGCTTTAATATTGCTAGTTTCAATATGACATAGTTCATGCTCAAAAACATGGGCCTAAATAATAATTGTTGCAACAATTTGATAAACTACCAAATGTTGCAATAATGGTCATATAATGTAACTCTTATAATAATATTGCACCACGACTATATTATAGATATTTTTCATCTTCATAATTAAATATTATTTATTGTAATACTTTACGGCCGATTTGATGAAATTACTATATTTTTAATAAAGTTTAAAATATAAAATCTCCACTATTTGGCAATGCAACTATACGGTTCCGCCATCAGATGGTTTTCAAATTCATTTATTATAACAGCTACTTAATGACTATACCAGAGATCTAATATTTTTATTTATTCTCGAGAAGATAATATTTTTTTATTTTATTTTCATCATTTTCAAATTGTAACTTCGATATCATTGTAATAGAATTGTAGATTTATTTAAAATTTATTTAAAAATTAATGCTAAATTGACTTCTTTACAACAATAAGTTCTATGATACATCGGATGTGCTGCAAATATTATATTAAATAGTATCGGTTAATGCCATTATGATAAAAAATGCATGTACTACTGTTCGAAACTTTTTTTTTTTTTTTGATAAAGCGGATGGCTCATACAATATTGATATGAATGCATCCAATAAAATCAGAAAATAAAATATTTCAAAGTTCAATCAAAATAGCTATCCAGTAGTTCACAAAAAATCTCTAGAGTATTTCGTTATATAGGAGACGACCTAATCTATCGCTTCATTCATCTC
This sequence comes from Phoenix dactylifera, assembly GCF_009389715.1. Lineage (NCBI taxonomy): Eukaryota > Viridiplantae > Streptophyta > Magnoliopsida > Arecales > Arecaceae > Phoenix > Phoenix dactylifera. Next base: position 30,277,821 of record NC_052399.1, read on the forward strand.
CCAGTAGATAGACCTCGCTACGGAGAATGCGCACTCTCTCGAGCTGCTCCAGATGCCATGTAGGAGGTGGTGAGAGCCAAACTAAATGTTAAAATGCCTACCTTCTGGCAACGGGTGAATTGAGCCTTAGGAAGGATGCGAGAAATAGATCGAAACGGGTCGGGTGTAAGCGGACAAGCTTGTCAACCCATCAGGCTCTTTCCCCTCCCAGGGTTCCGAGAGAACCCAAACCTCTCAAACGTTACCCTTGGCCCCTTCCCGCTCCAGATGCCACGTGGACGTTGCAAACGCGTCAGTTGGGCAACACGTGGCATTCGTGGTCCCACAAGTCTTCACGACTTCCATCCTCCCCTCTTCTTCACTCCACCAAATATTTAGTTTCATATGCAGAGATATCACTTTATCACTCACGTGCTCTCTCTCTCTCTTTAGATCTTTTTTGCTTAGAAAAAGGGGAAGGGGAAGGGGAAGGGGGAGGAAGGGACAGTCCATCTCCACGTAGCAGCCCCCACTGGGCCTCCATCCTGCCAGGAGAATATTCGATGCAGGTAGAAATGATCGTGTGTTGGGCACCTTGGTCAGTTTTACTCATATCCTCCCCATCCATAGGCCCGGCTCGGTGATCCCTCTGGGCTCCAACACGAACCCTCCGTGTGAGTACGTCACACCTGGCACCACTGAGGCTACCAGAGGACCAGTAACCCTCCCAAATCTCTTGTCCGAGCAGGAAGCATCCGGTCTTCACAATTTAATCGACGCCCGCATGTTTCGAACTCGGAACTACTTGGTTGGAAGTAACACTGTGTTTCACTGAGCTACCACCTCAGTAGCTCTCTCTCTCTCTTATTTGCAGCGGTTTCCATCCTCTCGGCCTTTTCCTCCACCTTAAACGTCATCCCCTCTCACTATATAAATACCACTCTACCTCTCTTTCCAGCACCCACACTTCCTTCCCTCGTCTTGTGTTTCTCTCTGCAGGAGTCATGGGAGAAGCCGCGGAGGATGTCTATGATGCCAATGGCTACGACAGCCATCAAGCCAAGGAGGGTGCAGATGAATGCAAATGGTATGAGGAGATTGTTGATCTTGTAATATACTTAATAAATTATTTAAATTGCATAAAAAGAAATTTAACAATTGTAATAAAATAATAGTAAGAAAATATCTGGCCTGTGAGGCGTGAGAGGCATGCGAAGAGACGCACTGTCCTAAAGTCATTGTTACCTCCCCACGTGCAGGTATTGACGGTCAGCAATGGCTTCAAGATACAACTCGAACAGCTCACAGCGAACCTACTCTACAATGCACGTCTATAGTAGACAAGTTACCTAGTCTATATCGATTGCCCAAAATATAAAATAATATATGAAATTATATCAAAGGGAATGGTGGTAGGGAGAGATTATGAGAGAAAGAAGAAGACTTAGTATGTTATTTTTAGGTGCAAAGAATGGCTCCTATATATAGGCCTTTTGTAACCTAACCATAACATTTGAATACTTATAGTCTCATTAAGGCCATAATAAGACATAATGAAGAGTTTTAAAACACCTAAAGGTTACAACAATTCTTTTAAAACTTTGTGAGTTACAAATCTTTTTATTAACACCTCTTTAGAACTTTTAAAACTCATTCAAATTTCAACAGCCTTCCACAAGTTTCAAAACTTTATAAAATCACATACAGATATATATTTACATAGAAATTCGGGCAACTATATACTATGCAATGAGTGCAGGTGTCTTCCGGACTTGAACCTACACTTAGTTTTGACAGTTTTAACCTGAAGGATCATAGTAAACTAATTCTTGAAATAGACCCTTTGGACCAGATTCTAACCTACCACACACATAGTATTGATATAGACCTGGAGCGGGTTAGCGCTATTTATGGCTATACACTGAATCTTGATTCTCATGAGAGTTATTAGAAAACAGCCCAATTTTCATAGTTGCGGCCTCACGATAACTCTCATTTAGGTGAGTCCTTCAAGAATACATCTGACTTGTATTCCACGGGAGTATGCCTGCCTCGAGTTCATTCAGGGTAACACCCTTTCTTAATGTCACATATCAAAGCACTATTGCCATAGGGATGAGTAGGAGACTATCTCCTTAAAAGTAATGTTGAAATGAGTCATGCAATATGGATTGTTTCTAACCATTGAACCTTCTTCATGGGATCTCCAATCACAAAGGTTGGGTTACCTTCCTAGGTGACTCCTTTGTGGGCTTAAGCCCATCCCCCTCGACAAGTCTATGATAGCTCTCTTAGAAAGAGCTTTGGTCAACTGATCAGCTATATTTTTCTCAAACTTTACGAATTCCAAAGACACAATATTCGTATTCAATAGGCTTTTAACTGATTTATACCTCACTTGTAAATGCCTATTTATTTTTTTATTGGTATGTGCCTGCCTTACTAACTCTATTACTGCCTTACTATCACAATATATAGAAATGGCAGGTATAGGTTTATTAACTAAAGGCATGTCAAGCATCAGGTTCTTAATCCACTCAGCCTCAGAGCAAGTTATATCTAAAGCTATAAGTTCTAACTCCATAATACTCATAGAGATGATAGTTTGTTTCTTAGATTTCCAAGATATTACTGATGCACCCAAAAGAAATATATACCCTGAAGTATACTTCACATCCATATTGTCTGTTATCCAATTCGCGTCACTAAACCCTTCAACTACATTTGGAAATCCCTTATAACACAATGAGCATTCCATGGTTCCTCTAAGATATTTAAAGACTCTCTCCAAAGTAATCCAATGACCTTTGCTAGGATTATGAGTATATCTACTAAATCTCCCAACAGCGTATGCTATATCAGGCCTAATTTTATTTGCTATGTATAATAATGATCCAATCATTTGTGAATACTTCAATTGAGATACTGGTTCACCATTATGTTTCTTCAAATGCACATTTAGAGCATATGGTATTGATGTAGGTTTACAATCAAAATAATTAAACTCTTTTAACATCCTTTCTATTGTATTGGTTTGATTAAGAATAATTCCTTTAGGTATTATTTCCAACTTCATTCCTAAAATTACATAGGCTTCTCCTAAATCCTTCATGTCAAACTTTCTAGAAAGATAAAACTTAACATCATTTACTATCTCTAAATTTGTCCCAAATATTGATATATCATCAACATAAAGACATAAGATCACATTTTCTCCATTACTCTCTTTGCAATACCCACACTACTTATCATATTCATTAATCTTAAAGTCATATTCTAAAATCACCTTATCAAACTTCTCGTGTCATTACTTAGGAGTTTGTTTTAAACTATACAAGAATTTAACCAACCTACAGACCTTATGTTCTTGACCTTTAACTACAATACCTTCAAGTTGCTCCATATATATCTCTTCATCTACGTCTCCATTTAGTAAAGCAGTCATAATATCCATTTGATGAATCACTAGGTTATGCACTGATGCTAAGGCAACTAAAATTCTAATCCTAGTTATCCTATATACATGTGAATATGTATCAAAGTGATCTATTCCTTCCTTTTGTGTAAAATCTTTAGCTACTAGTCTGACTTTGTATTTGTCTATGCTTCCATCAGATTTTAACTTCTTCTTGAACACCCATTTACACCCAATAGCTTTATTTTCAGGAGGTAAATCAGTTAACTCCCAAATATTATTTTGAATAATAGACTCTATCTCACTTTTTATAGCTTCCTTCCAAAATAGAGCATCTAAAGAAGACATAGCTTAGGTAGTAGGATCTCCTTCTGTTAAAAATGTATAAAATCCTTCTCCCAAATTTTTTATGTTCAGTGATAACCTTGAGACAAGATTCCTGCTTTTATGGACTTAAATTTTGAGTTTTCTTCCATTTCCTGCACTGCTCTGTACGGAGGGATCCATCTGTTCCTAATATCTCATTTCGAAGCCTTGATCTTTTCCAATTTGGAAATTCCAGATCCCAATCAATTATTTGCTGATGACTTCTTAAAGTGTAATTGGAGTTCCAATTGAAGCTCCTTTGCACCAATGATAACTCATTTCACCAAGTCACCAGATCAGTAAGTTTCAGATTACCCGTCGGTAGCTTAAACCTGCTTCCGATGAAGCTTTGGGTATTAAGATTACATCTTTTTGCACAAAACAAATTCAAAACAAAAAAAAGAACAAAAAGCAGATAAAAGGAGAGGCTGTTAACTCACAGCAAAGAAATCTTTCCCACAAGGTTCAAGTAATATAGCTTGGAAGTACCACTTACAAATAACGCCGGCGATGCAAAGTTACAATGATTTATAGAAAAATCGAACAACGAGAGAACATATATTCAAATTAATTATAATTTGCTGGTTTTCAGCTCCGCTTGACAGGATCAAAGTTGGCGACTCCAACAACCGCCCCAACAATGACGCCGAGCACGACGCCACCAGAAACGATGCTGAGCAGGAAGTTTTTCAGTGATGGTGAGATCCCTGGCTGTGCTGCCTCTGCCATGTCTGGGATCACCAGGGCAGCAGCCAAAGCTGCAGCTGTTAGCCCGGCTACTGCCTGCTCCTTTGTCGATGATGATGATGATGATGATGCCCGGACCACAAGGTGGCAGTGGGATCTGCTGATAGAAATGGTGGCCCTTGGTAAGGGTCTCATTGGATGGAACAAGGCACTGGAGCCTAATAAGGTTCTCCTCTGGGTAATGAAGGAAGGCGAGGACGTCGCCATAGTCACTGCAGCTGCAGTAGTGGCCATTGAGAAGTGGTGGCTACTGTAAGGCAGGGTGGTGGACAGAGTGATGTGGGTGGTGGCTTTAGTGTGGATGAAGAGAAGGGAGTGGAAGTAAAGGTGGGAGATGGATGGGAAGATGAGGGGTTAGGAGGTGGCTATGAGATATCAGGTCAGCATCTGAATCCTATGTGGATGCTTCTGGTTCTGGGATGATAGGATAAGGTTATCTCTGGGATTCTCTCTTCAGATGGAAGCAGTGGTCAGACATCTCCCGATGGAAAAATTAGCTACAGGACCAAAGACGTATATATGTTTTAAATAAATAAATAAAAAAAAGGGGGAGGGGAGTGGATAATAGTATTCTTACATAGTAAGAAAAAATTAAGATTAGCTAAAAGATTACTGCTATTAGTTTATCAACACATTAAAACATGGTGAAAAACTTTAAGAATTTAAGAAGCTAGAATCCTGCAAACAGAGGCATTGTGTATTGATAGGATTCAGCTAAAAGCAGTGCTATGCATGGCATGCATTGTGAAGGATAATACTACATCGTTTTAAAAGTGTACAGGGAGAAGATATTGGATCCTGTTTAATTAAACTCTGATTCCATTTAATTAGAACCCACATCTTGACAAGTATCACTTATAAATCCTGATAATCACAAGAACATTGAGGTAATTGCACGGCAGTGAAAGATTGCCTTGATGGGGGGTGACTCTTCATGGGTGTAACTAACCACGGCGTTTGGTCCCTGGAGAGGGCTATAAATAGCATGTTAGACCCCTTCTCTAATATACGCATTAGGAGCTATCTCTCCAGAAGATCTCTTGCTAATCTCTATCCAGATCAGAGCAAATCTCTCTCAAAGTTCAATTCAAGATGGATTTAGCGAGTCAATCATTCCATCAATGGTATCAGAGCGGGTGGATTCCAAAATAAATTATACCTATTTGATTTGTCGGACGGGGAAAAAAAAGAACCTGATGTTATTTAAACATCAAAAATTTTTTTTGTCTGGCCGATGTGGGACTAAACTCCTATCATGGGATGAAAGTTTTGCCCATATTACTTAAAGCAATGAATAACTTTCATTTGGGCGATGTAGGACTAAAACCTTCATCTCTTTTTCCCTCCTTTCACCTCTGCTTGAGAAAATGAGGAAGGGAGAGCCGCTGCCATAGCCGCCGCTGCGGCGGGTCTTGGTCGCGGCCCTCCCCGTCTTAACCGGTGGCCAACAGGGCCACCGTCCAGCCACCGTGTCCCCGGCCGCCGCTACGGCCCACCCCACCGGCGAGCCGGCAGCGGCTGCAACCCGCCGTGGCCGCCATGGCCACCACGAGCAAAGGAAAAAAAAAATGGAAGAGAGAAGGGAGGAAGGACAGCGGCGCTCCGGCTTCTGCCGCCGTACCCTCCTTCCATGAGGTGGCTGGGGAAGCCACCGGTGGCTGCATGGGCCAGCTAGCGGCCGCACCGCCGTGTAAAGGGGACGGGTCTTCACGCCGTCGTTTCCCCTCCTCCTCCCATGTGGCCGGAGAGGCCAACGGCAAGGGGCGCCAGCGTCGTTTGGGCGGTCGGAGGCGTGAGCAACCGGCAGCCACCGGCGTCATTTGGGAGAGGATGGCTCATCGGATTTGACCCTTCCCTCTTTTCCCATCACGATTTGGGGAAGAACATGAAGAGATGGGTTTCGAATTTCGGGCATGGAATCCAAACCGAAATCCGAATCCATTTAAATAAAAAAAGGGGTGAAGGATTAACAGGTTCCGGGTTATTAGGTTTCGACCCGCAACCCGAAATCCGAATCCTTTTGACTAAACTGTGCGTTTTGCAGAGAAACCCCTGACAATATGTTATTCTAAAAAAGGGGCTTCCGAAATTCATCTATGGTCCCCAGCCGGAAGTTAAATTACAGAAAGGTCCTAAAGTATATTTATTTGATCCTGTACTTAAGATCCGTTACAAAACGGTACAATAATTATTACATATTGGTCCCTGTAATGAATTTATTACATAAATGATCAATTTAGATGCTTTCTTATGATGATACATGATTGTTTATATTATTCATTTTTTCATGATAAAAGGGTAATATATGCATGAGACGAGCCAAAGTATCTTATGTAGAAAAAGACATAAAAAATGATTAAATTTTTGCATATTTATGGTGACGAGCCAAAGCATCCCATAAATTTTAGAATGTTTTATTTTAATTTAATCAAAAAGAGTCTTTTATCACCATCTCATGAAATTGAATAGTTACATCATATATAATGAACCGGCCCCAAAGAGAAGTCATTATACAAAGTTAATGATGGGATAAAATAATGTTATTAGTATAATATTTATGATGAAATCTTGTTGCCCAAAGGCCTTGAATTCTTCATTAATATTGAACAATATCTAGTGAAATTTATCCATTGAATAACGGTGTCTAAGAAAAGCTTGTCAAAAAGGCATACGTGCCTAAGAAAGGCTGGTACTTAAGTGAGCCTAGTGCTTCACCACCAATCTGGAGCTGATCTGGCCATTATTCTTTGGATTTTTTCCACTAGATATATAAAGTTCATTAAATATCATACATAATGCATTAGTTTTATCGTAAAGGGGTAAATCATGTAAAGTTAATTTTGATTTACTCACTAAATTGCTAATATAGGTTAGTGATTTAGATAAGGTTTTAGCGTAATTATAGCATGCATATTGATAGTAAGCATATGTTTTGCAGCTTTATTTCCGACAGTTTTTTCACAATCTACATCATGCATCCCAATACTTAATGATTCAAATTTCTCGGAATGGAAAGAAAGACTGATATTTACTTTAGGGTGCATGGATATTGATCTGGCACTTCGTGAAGACATGCCACCTGTCCCCACGGAGGAAACTATGCCAGAAGAGAAAAAGTTGTATGAGAGGTGGGAACGGTCAAACCGCTTAAGTCTTTTACTCATATAAAATCATATCTCCAGAAAGATAAGGGGCTCAATTCCTGATTGCAAAACTGCAAAAGAATTCTTAACAGCAGTAGAAGAGCAATTTGTGAGTTCAAAGAAAGCCCCGGCCAGCACCTTAATATCAAGGTTTGCTTCCTTAAAGTATAATGATAATGGTGGCATACGCGAGCACATTATGGAATTGCATGACATCGCTGCCCAATTAAAATCATTAGAAGTAGACATGTCAGAGACTTTTCTTGTACACTTTGTTCTTAATTCTCTGCCTATGGAGTATGCACCATTTAAGATCTCATACAACACACATACAGAAAAATGGATTATGAATCAACTTCTAGCCATGTGTATTGGTGAGGAGCAGAGAATAAAACAAGAGAGGCAAGAGAGTGTTTATCTCACCTCTCATAAAGGAAAAGGACATAAAGAGGTCAGCGGTACCCATCATCATATTCCTGTCAAGAAGAAGAAAATGAAAGTGTCAGCTAAAATGACTGACAAAAAGCAAAGAAAGTGCTTCTTCTGTAGAAAACAGGGATATTTGAAAAAGGACTGCACCAAGTACAAGAAATGGCTCGAAAAGAAAGGTACTTTTCTTTCCTTAGTGTGTTATGAATCAAATTTTATTGATGTACCTCATAGTACATAGTGGATTGACTCTGTTGCTACTATCCATATATGTAAAACTTTGCAGGGATTGTTGAACAAAAGAATTCCAACGAAAAGTGAACGAAACATCATAATGGGAAATAAGATGCGTTCACCTGTGGAAGCTGTTGGAACGTTCAAATTGACCTTAAAGACTGGCCATATTTTGTACCTAGAAAATACCTTCTATGTACCTGGATTTTCAAGAAACTTGATATCTGTTTCTAAACTTACTTCCTTTGGATATACCGTTTCATTTGGACGGTCATTTGTAAACCTTTCCTTGAATAATATTATTGTTGATAATTGCTTGTTAGAGGATGGTTTATTCATATTAGACCTTGATACATCCTTTGAGCTATCCCTTTTATCCCTGCAAAATAAAGAATATTATGGATTAAAACGTAGCATGATAAACGAAAATTCCTCTATGTTATGGCACCGAAGATTAGGTCATATCTCCATAAAAAGAATCAAGAGATTAGTAAATGATGAAATTTTACCAACTCTTGACTATGGTGATTTTGAAACTTGTTTAGACTGCATCAAGGGAAAGCAGACTAACAAGTTTAAGAAAGGTGCCATAAGAAGCACAAATTTATTGGATCTCATTCATACAGATATATATGGGCCCTTTTCGACCCCATGTTTTACTGGTCATAAATATTTTATCACCTTTATTGATGATTACTCACGCTATGGGTATCTCTACTTGTTATATGACAAGGCTGAGGCATTAAATGCCTTTAAGCTTTTCAAAACAGAGGTAGAGTTACAACTTGATAAAAAGATTAAAGTTGTGAGATCAGATAGAGGTGGTGAATACTACGGTAGGTATACTGAAACTGGACAACATTTAGGTCCATTTGCTTGATTTCTTCAAGAGCAAGGTATAGTTGCACAATACACTATGCCTGGTACTCCTGATCAAAATGGAGTTGCGGAAAGAAGAAACCGAACATTAATAGAGATGGTAAGAAGTATGATTAAAGGGAAAAAACGAGAGAGGTATTTCACTAGCATAATTAAATTCTGCAAATATATAATCAAGTCAAAAGGCAAATATTGCCGTACCCAGAGCACAAGGCTATTCTAGATCTATAAATATAAAATTATGTTAGCAATAATCAAGGATTTAGTCCCATGCATTAGTGTACAATGAATCATTTTTTCATGAGAATAATATAAATGAACATATTCTCCATTCAGAGAAAGGATGATTTTTTTTCTCTTTCTTATTGAGAAGGATGAAAAAATGAAGGGGAGACAGTGAAATTACAAAAGGTAATTCATAAGAAAACATGAAAACAATGGATTTTTTTAAAAAAAAGGCAACGCCAGAAAGCCTGACTCTAATAATGGGGAGAGCTTGCGGATAACAAATAGGTAATAAGACAGTCTTTTTGTATGTTAGTGATGCCATAGATGAAGGTTTTGAGAAAATAAGATCAAATGAACTCCGCCAATCCTGCATTACCTTTTAACGCAAGGATACAAAGATTGGATGTGCTTCCATCATCTTCATGTTGCTTAACAGATTAATCAAATAGGTCCTAAATTTTTGTGTGCCAGAGAAAAGATGTTATTAATGCCAATTACATGTAGCTGTGCCCCACTTATGACCGTGTTTTAAGAGTTAGCAGCTCCTGAGATGAGGAAAGACAAGTATCATTTTGGTTAACCAATTCTGGGAACTGCAATGACTGAAATTATAGTTTTGCATCACAACAGCACGCTGTAGTATAAGTATCAGGACTCACAATTTGAGCACACGGGCAAAAAGAAGACATGCTATGACGGTGTATGAGATTGACAGAATTTCCAGTAGAATTGAAAGGATTGAACCAAATGGTTAGCATGAATATTTTGAGCAATTAAAGCCTACTTGGTTTTCCAAAGTTGAAAATTAAAAAGAAACAGGAGAAGGAAATCATGATGTCATGGCATTACAACAAGTTGTCATGTTCTGAATTACAGTGGCATCAATTACGAGAATTTCAACTCAACTCTCCAGCAACAGGCACCCTGACAACCAAATGCTAATATTGAACCAGAACAAGATACCTTAATTGCAGACACTTCCGATACATAATACATCTGTTTATGAGAGGTTAATTTACAGCCTACTACACGAGCACAAGATTACCAAAGACAGAACAAATGAAAAGATGACCAAAAATTCTATCACATGCGGAGTATGCAGGATCATGTCAAAAGAAGTTTTAGTCTGGTGCCCACTAATTTGGAAAGAATGAAGTCATACAGTGCTTGGGGCAAACCATCTTAAATGCTTTAGCCAATATTTATAGGTAACGCGGTTGAGCCAGTGTAGCTAAGATGAATTTCTTGAGGCAGTAAGTGATATTGAATTGAGAGTTCCTCAAATATTTTCTTCATCTCAAGAACAAGATCAGTCCTCCTGCTGTTCTTCTCCACTATGTTCTGATGGTTCATAGTGTGCGTAACATACAGGGCCATGTTCATCTTATTTACATTCACAATGTCCTTCACTACTATGCTGTGATCAGGATGCCAGTGGTTGGGTTTGCTTTCCATGTACCTGAGAGCACAAAAAGGCCAAAACAACAGGATTTTTTTTCTACAATCAGAGGAAGCATTATAACAGATCTATTTATAATATCAATAAAGCGATGTATATATGTACAATATAAAAAAAATCAAGGAAACTGCAGGTGTAATAGTATGACAGATAAAACTCTGTTACGAGGAACTAACTAATCCCCATGTAATTATCAAACAACAATTAGTTAGCAGTAAATCGGTGTATTACACTTTCCACTAATTTAAATTTCCAAGCAATCATTTGTGGTACCAGGGAAAAATAGAAGGGTGGTTGCAATAGCCATGTCAAGGGATTCTTTTTTTACTAAGGAAACATGTCAAGGGATTCTCATCCTCTAGGATTAGCACCATATCTATGATAAATATAAAAATTGAAAAAGTTATAGCTAATAGCACTCTGCCAATCAAGAAGCAAAATACATTGTGACAAATGAGCAAAATCAATAGCTTACGCTTTTATTCTAGATTTGACAGCTCCAATCTTCTCCACTGAAGTGGAAACATCAACAGAGAAATCAATGGTATCGCCCATGTCTGGACTTCGGTAGAAGTTGCTGATTGGTTTAGTTGCCAAGACGGCATTTGGGTAATAAATCTTCTCATTGTTAAATTTCAAGAAAACAGTAGTCAATATATTCATTTCTTCTACAATCATCTGCATAGGCAGCAACCATAGAGTATATTTCATTGTCTGTAAGAGACCAATTACCAAATACCTGACATGGAGATTGTAATGCTTGAAAGTTACCTGAACTCCATCCACAACACAACGATCACCAACATCAAAAGGGTGCATAACAAATACAAATATGATTGCTTCAAATGCCGTCTTGCAGGTATTTCCAAACATAAAGGCCGCCACTACGAGCTGTGATGACAGAAAGACAAGTACTTTTGTTGTTGCAACACCCATCAAAAGCAGCGTGATGATTATGATTACAACAATAACAATGGCTGTTGCGAGTTTGTGGAGTTGGTTGACTGCCGTTTTGGTGTCATTTAAGGAATGTGCCAGCGATTTACGATCAAGGTAGACCTTCACCTGAAAACAAGAAAACAAAGATGTGGTTAGATATGGCGCAAACTGCAAATAAATTTCATCCTAAGGGTCTGTTTGGATATTTCTGCAAGATTAGGCTTAAAATCCTGTAGGAATCGAGCATGGCCTATCCAGCACATATATTTTAAACTATATGTACAGATTATCTCTAGTATTATAGAATATAAGGCTTGGCCCAGCCCATGTAAACTGGACCTCTTCCAGTCCATTCCTGTAGGATGGAAAGAAAAAAAAGATCCGTTGAGGTCATTTTTTTTCCCCATGGGATTTGAGCTGGCCCACCTGAAAAAAATTCTTTGAATACTGTGAATATGGGCCTAGCCTGGCTTGTATTTTTGTGAATCTCGTTGGATTGCATAGATTATCCAAATAGGCCGATATTGCATCTTATATAATGATTTTTTCCCCCTTTTACCAGCTTGCTATTAATTGTAACCTGGCTAGATACTACAATTCATGCGCTGAAATGTTGAAGAATATCTATAGACTAACATGAAAATTAAACAAAATAAAATGATATTTGAATACGCTATGGCATCAATTAAAACATTCTAAACGTAGATATGAAAAAATTGTAATTACCACCCAGTTCCTCAATGCAGATTTTTTTATCCTTCCAGTCTCTGCAGCTCCTTCAAACAATGGAAGAACGATATCGACTTCCTCCTTGCTAAAAAATCTCAAAAGATCCTCTGCATCAATATATCTGTGGTCCAACAGAAAGCCAACACATCAGTTAATATTAAAGAGGAAAACAAAGAGAAATTTAATACTTCAGAAATCCCCCACTTGCAACCAGGCTTCGCAACATTCTTAAGAATTCGGTAAGCTGCAGCTTTTGCTTCCCATTCACTAGTTATTTCCCCATCCTTATGCTCAGCCCCCTCCTCATCAAAACTCTCAATTGTATTTGAAATTGTCGTAAGCCCTGATGTCCTAATCACATTGATCAGGCCCTTCATCGTCCAAGCCGAGACCTTCTCCTGCTTCAACCTATGAAGCTTGCTAACATCAATCACCTCCTGCTCCTCCCCCTTTTTCCCTGTCCCCTTCCCCATGCTCCTAAAGCTCAATTTCCCGGTACTCTTTGCAGTCCCCACCTTCTCAGCCAACTCCATCACCGGCGGCCCCGAGAGTGTCTGCAGCACATATTGATGAAAGATGGACTCTTGGATTCGATCAAAGAACCTGTTCATATGGAAAGCAGAAGCTAAAATCTTCATCAAAAGCGTCTTCACCAACCATATAACCGATCCAATCAGAAGCGAAGCCAGCGCCCGGGAGACGTAATTGAGAACTTTTTCTGTCTTGGGCGATCGCCGAACTCCTTGATTGAACAAAAGTGACCAAGAAAGCAGAACCAGACCCAACCAAGTGCAAACTTGAACACTATTCTTCAGCCCATACACAAAGTACAGCACTTTCTTCCTCAGAAGGAAGTTCATTTCTATCAGGAAAACAAGGACAGTGATGAACCATTGAGTTACCAATCGGCCACAGCAAATTACCGTCACCATGAGGCACCATTTCCAAATCTCCAGCCCCCAGATCACAAAGCCCTGCAGCCGGCGAACCGTCAAGCTCGCAACGAGGCACCCCATGGCAAGGATTAGTATCATCCATTCGATCAAGGTCCTAACTTTCCACTTCCTTGCCCGCTTTCCGCTCTCGGGGAACTGGTCCTTCTTATAAATCTCTTCATCCTCCTCCTCCTCTTCGTCGGCGGCAGCCAATGGGGTCTTGGGCGTGCCGGAGGCCCTAGGATTCGGAGAGCTATGGCATGGGGCGCTCGAGGACCGATCATGGGCTGGCGGGCGGCCGTCTTCAACCGATCTGGAAGCACTGGGGGGTAGAGGCTGCTCAACGAATCTGGATTTAGGCTTGGATATGGAGCGGCGACGTAGGAGGGCCTCGGACTGGGGAGGCCGGGGGGGCTTCTTGAGGCTGGAGCTGGATTTAATGATCTCAGGGGAAGGGTGTCCAATGGGAGAGGGGGGCTTGGGCTTAGGGTTAGGATCTTTTTGGAGATCATCCAAAGACTCCACCTTCGGGACACTGGTGTGGTTCCCAGAGGGATCTGGTGCTGCCCCTTCCTCTGGGATCACTAAGACCACCTCCACTTGCTTCTTCTCGAAGGTTTCCTTCAGGGGATCCATGGAAACCCTAGAAAACTTTCCGTAAAATCCTAGCTTGTGAATGCTGGTGGAGAGAGAACTTAGAAACCCTAACCCTAGCTCTTTCCAGAAGCCTCGCTAACGCTTTTTTTTGTTAAAACCCTCGATAACCCTTTTAAGCTCTCTTCTCTAAGCTTTGTTTCCATTTTTTTTTTCCGGGAAGCGACTAGGTTTAGGGTGGGAGTACTTATTGAAAATAGCCGTTAAGCATTTAAAAATTCAAAAGCAAATCCTCGCCTTGCAAAGAAGACGATCTGCTGCAATGTTCTCAACAGCGAACGGTACTCTTACCATATCAGAGCCTGCCAAGTGATGCTTTAAAAGTGCGGCCACAACAAGGGAGTTGGTGAAGCAGTACGTGTTCAGCTACTTCGGGGAGGAAATTGGTGTTGGCTATGAGGGTAATGCAAGGGTTCGGGTATTATCTTTTGATTTATGTAGATGGATTAAAAAAAAATCAACATGCTTTGAGATCTATACGCGATCCAATTGTTGCCGTGATGAATCCGGAATGCAAAGATGGCGAGAATCGTCTGTTGAAAAACTGGGTTGAAAGCCGCGAGGTCACTCCGGAGATACCCTCTGACGAAAAGAGAGTGGGTTGGCTAATGCACTTCAAATTTTATTATTTATTATTTTTTTAGCTGTATTTGTATCCATAATGCATAATATATTTGTTTTAAAAGAATAAAAAAAACAAACCAAAAGAAAACAGATTGAGGAATATAGACATGGATTTCTAATGCTTGTATTTGTGCCAACTAACATGCTTTGGGATCTATAAGAGATCCAATTGTTGACGTGATGAATCGGAAATGCAAAGACGATGATAATTGACTGTTAGAGACCAGAAAAACTAGGTTGAAAGCCGCAAGGTCGCTCCGAAGATACTTTCGAGATGAAGAAGAGTAGGTTATCTGATGCGCTTTGGAATCTATTAATTTTTTAGCTGTTTTTATATTCATAATGTATAATATATCTGTTTGGAAGGAGAAAAAAACAGAAGGAAAACAGATTGAGGAATATAGGCATGGAATTCTAGTACGTATATTTGTCCCAACCAGGAATATAATGTCAAATATCATTTGATTACTTGTTGAAATTTATATATTGGTAAGATTGCTGTTGCACCATGCAAGTTGATCGAGATATTTGGATCTTAAGAAAGGGATGCAAATGTTTGTACGAGCAGTACTATGCACGTACGGACCTGTACACTTGTCTGCTTTTTTTTTGGGGGGGGGGGGGGTGGCGGCGGCGGCGGGGGGGTTGCGTTTTATTTCTTTAAGATTTGTCACGTGAACTTGTACCGCAAAAGGTCTGACAACATGTGTGGGACCATGGTGATGGCTGGCCTTTTCTCGACATCATCGGACGAAGTAACGATTCTGGCTAGAGACCGGGATCATTATGGTTGCTGGGCGGGCGGCCACTTTATTTGATTGGTAAGTGATGCAAGAGAGGTTTTTTTTTTTTTTTAGCAAAAGGAAGAGGATAACCTATACAAATTCTAGTAAGATAATGAACAAGGATTACGCAGGAAGTATCAGAAGATGGGATAGAGAGGAATAGGTCGAGATGCCAAGTTTTTTTTTTTTTTTTTTTAAGATAAATGAGGTGCTGGAATCATTAATTAGAGCATTGGCAGCAATAAAATAACAGGTCTTTTCACTTGTAAAGGCCATGCCAAGTTTCGAAAACTGATGCCCCGCCCTTGAGCCATTAAAACATTAGACCGGCAGGTGCCTTGAAACCACGGATTTAGGTTGTGCTTTGAGTCTTTCATTCTATTTCTATTTTTTTAAAAGAAAACCCTAATGCTCAAGTGTTGATAGTTATAGGTGATGATCTGGATGGCAGGCCCTTCATTAGCAAAATTGTCAGGTATAACAGTCCTGTTTCCTCGATTTTTTTTTTTTTTTTGAAAAGAAGATAGACGTCCAAATATTAAATATCGTACGCCTAGATACTTTGTCAACTTTTACCATAGTTCTTTGTAACTTAGCGAAAAGAATCTCTCTCTCTCTCTCCACCATGATATAGTTAATGAGATGCGAACAAAAAATTATGAGATGGACCAGATCCACCGGGATAAAATGAATCTACCCAATAATTTCACTGTAGGGTGAAATTAATCCATATAGGATGATTTCAACCTAGTTCTACAATAAATCATTCTAGATTTACAGTGGTCCTAATGCACCTAATAACTGATCGGTGCCAACAGTCAAGTCCGTGAACTATCAGCACCGCTCCATAGTGAATTACCTGGGAAGAAATACTCTTTTGAAAGAAACATTCTCTCTCCATAGCAACAAAGCCCTTGAAGGTGGCAAATGCTGAGTCCATAAAATCATTTATACAGATATTATCTGGACAAATCTTAGATCCCACTCACCTGAGTCATCTCCCAGGGAACCTCATCGGAATAAAAGGCCATGGTCCGCAGGCGCAGCATCTTGGATACGTAAATGAAATTAAGAAGGATTACAGGTTGACAAGCAATGTTGATGGTGTACATGCCAGTTCTTGCATGGGGCACAACAGAGAGATTCGTAGTTCCAAACCTTTTCTTCTCCACTGTTTTCAATCCATTCGAACTCTAAGCGACTTCTCCGAATTTTAAACAAAATACTGATCTCGTGGTTAAGCATAAAATTATCAAGTGTCAGGAGTAAAGCAGGGAAGGGTGAGGGTATACTTCCAATTTTTTTTCTTCCTTGGCTACATATTAAACAAGTCAGCACCTTTTGGAGCACTGCAAGAAGTGGAACAGAAAATGCTCAAAATTACATGAAGAGAGAATGGTGATGATTGTATGCATCAAACTATCGTACATACGTAGCTACATGGCATTTCTCCTTATTAGTTTCTGTTCTAGTTACATGGCTGGTCACAAAAATCCAGATCCTTTTTCCTGTACATTTCTCCCACCATGGCCGGTAATCTTGCTTGGACCGAGCTCAGTACAGGTCTGTGAGTTCATCTCCGCCAGTTCCCTTACTCGTGATAGGATGGGTGTTGGTATTGGGACGGAAGCATGCTTTCGGGAATTCTTGGCCTGAAGACAAAACAGAAGAGAATAAGAAGTAAATCAAGAAATTAAATGTTCGACTTTGACAAATCATAGAGATAGGGTTTAATTAAAAGAGAGGCAAACGAGAAAAAGCAGAAACCAAAGTTGCTAGTGGTCCGACCCCTTCGTCTGTAGGATCTTGTGCCAAGCTTGCTCTAAGCAGGTTTCGCCACTTATCCTGAAAACAGAAACCATCGGAATTGCATTACCTAGAGTTCGGTGCTGTACAATATGGAGGCTTTCATCTTATTTCCAGCTGTGAGGAACATTGCCTCGTGAAATACCAGAAACTTAACAAGTCTGATTGAAGATGTAGGCTATCGGCATGAAAATGAGCTTACCTTAAGATCAACAGAGGTGCGATAAGAGTAAGAGGCAAAGGCCAGCCTTCTGATTTCAGACCACCTACCAGCTCCATATCTAGCTACACCTTCAACTAACTTCAAAACCTCACCGAGGGTCCAAGCACGATGATGCTTCCTTCGGACACCACATTTTGACGCTGGCTCAGTATTGGCATTGCCATCTGTATTATCTCCAGATGCATCAAACTCTTCAAGCCCCAGATCATGCTCATCATCACCATAAATTGTTTCTGCATCCCTTTTTTCTCCCTCATCAACAAAGTTCTGCAGCCAAAGATGTTGGTTAGAACGTTAGAACTCTTTTAGACTTCTTGGACAGTTATTTCTCATATTGAGATTTGTTAAATACGGTGGTGGAGTTTTAAGTGCTGATATGCCAATAAACATGTTCAGAATCAATAATAATATAGAATGAATGAGTAAATACAAAAATAAGGGTTAAAAAAATGAAAGATCCATAGAAATTATCACATATCCTCAAACACATCAGCATATGTTGCATAGTTCTTCTGCTACATATACTAGATCATATTTAGATTATATAAACTATGAGAATAATATAATCAAATTTCCTAAGTAGAATAAAATCATCTCAGTTGTTAATGCAAAAATACTGATACACTGATGGTTCTTAATTCAAACAGGCATTTCAGCAACCTTGCAAGAAACTATGTAAAGCCAATTAAATATACATACTATCAGAAGAGCCGCATCACATGGTCAGGTATTATGAAAGATCTGCTAGCAACAACATAAAAATCATGATATAAAACAAGACTATCAAGAGACACAGGCTACATGTTGGGTTGAGTATCATCCTACCGGCTGTGGAATAAGCATAGGTGGAGTTCTGGCTTTCCTTACTCTGCTTCCACCTTCACTATTTTGTTGCAAGGCAGGAATCCCAAGAGCTGTTTTAACCAGGTTGGGTCCTATGCCACCAGGATGGTAATTCTGCCAATTGTGACAAATATTATAGAAAACAAGGTTATTTATTTTCAGGGAAAGGAAGAAAAAAAATGTTAATCACTATGTCGGATGTATTTAAGGGGAAAATAACAAAAATTAAGCCTCTGCAAAGTCCATATGATCCAGATGAATATTGTTAGGAACATTATATTCATATCCTTATCTCATCATCTGTCATTAGTAAAGCTACATTTCTACTAGAGTAGTCACCCTTACCAGTGTACATCCATGTGCAAAGTGACATACTGTTATTGGTCAATATTATACAGCATAACTTACAATTTTGAAAAAGGACTAGTTACACACATTTTTTGAGCAGCTAAAATAATACAAAATTACAAATGACATTTTCCCCTCAAATCATCTTCATAACCAATGGCATCAAAAAAGAACTCGACCTAGACTGATTTGAGGCAAATTCAACTTATAGATCAGAAGGAAAGAATAAATTGAGGAATCCATGGGTTTGTAATGTTCTTACTTGTTAAATAACCTCTTCCTGCTAGAACCTTCCCATTTTGAGTTACTCCAACATGTTTCTAGATATTGCATCTTAGGATCTTTCATAGACTATTAGGGGTGGAAATTTTAAACCGATACAGTGGGTACCTGACCCGACCCGACCTCTTTAAAGCTGGGGACTGGGATGGATTTTAATTTTGATGCTAGAAGCGGATTTGGGGTGGGTGCAGGCAATGGTAAAGCCTACCCCAACCCAACCTAGTATAATATAATCCTAAATATACCCCCCACCCACCCTTTGCCCTAGCCCCAATATCCGCACTCCTCCCTTCAGCCATTGTCCCATCAACCATCTCACAGCTTCTCATCCCCTCCATCATCACACCCACTCTCCTCCCCAAGAACAAGGTCCTCTATTTCTTCCATGATGAGCCCATTGTGCTCTTCGGTCGTGCGATCGACGATCACTTGGTTCTCTTCACCCTCATCACTGTCACAATCATCGCCCTCGGGTTCACCCAAGTTGGATTGAATGTCTTGGTCTTGCTGATCATCGGCACCATGATCTTGGGGTTGCACACTACTTTTAGGGTTACAGAGGGCCTCTTTCTCGATGAGCAAGAAGCGGCAGACGGGGGATTGCTCCCAGTTGTCAGTAGTCCAATTCGCCATGCATACGACTGAGCATGGTTCTAATATCTAATGGCTTCTTGAGATGTAGATTGATTTGTGTTGCTCACGAGGGGTCTAGCCGATGATCTTGTAGCAAGTTTTCCTGCTGTGTCTCGAAAAGTCGGATTTTTGGAGGAGATTGACTGCAGCGCCATCCTGGGATAAAAGATTGTGATAAATTGCATTGAGAAGATTGTAATATACTTATCTTTCATCTAATTCTGGATTTTCTGGCCCTTATTCCTCATCTTTTTAGATATCTTTGTAAATGCTTTGTTCAAAACAAGATAGGTTTTCATGTTTTGAACCAAAAAAAATAAGAAAGAAAGTTGGATTCATCTGTTTCTCATGAGCAACTTTCATGCCATTCAATGTTGAAATGACTATGTGAGTTTCATAGTTTTATTGAACTCTAGCCTTTCTTTTGATGCATAATGTGTGGTTGGATATTTTGATCAAATTGTCAGAGCAAGTGCCTATCTATCTATGTTAGTTATTCTTGTTGAGGTTGTTGAGCAAGTGCCCCTTTGCAGTGGATGAGTATGTTAGAATAGGGCATCAGTAGGCTTTTGAAAATTGTTATGCTCTTAAATGATATTGAAAAAAGATTTTGCTATCACCTGTGTTATTGATAGTTGTTACTTAAGATATTAAGCCCCCACCTAAATGGTTCTATGGTGCTTACCTTCAAAGCCATGTTCATTTGATCATTGTAAGTGGCCATTGAGCCTTTTAAGCATCTGCTTTAATGTTAAAGTAGCAATTAACTTTATTTGGCCATTGGAATCATGATCCGTGCTCATTACAAATTTATCGCCATTATAAAAAATAACTATAAATACTTTATATACTAGTTAACACTATGTCATGCTTTGACTATGTTTTATTTTATTTAATTTTGTTTCCTTTCAAGACTTGTGTAGGTTTTTGCCTAAATATATCCGACCAAAAGCTTTTTGTCTGGTAAGCATTATATTCCATCAATTATATTGGTGACGAAAGGCTTTGCTCCTCCGACCAATTGATTGACTAAATCACATCCTCTCTAAATTTCTCTCTCTTCTTGAAGAAACAAAGCACGTTGAAAACTTGGTTTGTGATGTTCTATATGTTAGACTTATTTTATTTAATGTTATAGAAGTACAGACATGTGCTTTTATGTTATTTTTATTTTTTTGATTTGTATGTAAAAGAAAAAAAATTGCAGATTTACTTGACCCTATCCGCCACAATCCGCCCCGTCTAACCCACCCCACCCGAAGACTGGTATGGAACAGGTATTAGTACAGGGTTTCCTATTGCGGGGCAAGCAAGGGTATTGGCCTACACGACCCATACTCAACCCATTGCCATCCATATAAACCATTAATTGAAGGAATACATTATTGGGTTCACTTAGATTTAAAATTAAATAAATAAATGTCGTCCTTAACCATATCCTAAATGTCACAAGGTCCTTAATAAACCTACCTATGTCCATTCAAACAGGTTGAAATTTTGATAACTTGTTGGATCACAATGATCTACAAATTCCACAAAATAATCCTTGCATCAACAGAAATTTATCATAGTTATAACGAACAAACTGAAAGGGGAAACAAGAACATATATCAAGAAATATTTTTGGCTTTGGCTACATTAATCATAAAGAACCAGACTAGAGGTAAAGAAAAAATCATGTCTTCTCTTAAAGGCCTAAAGCTCACAAGTCAATGAGCTAAGGAATTCTCAAAGAGTATAGCTTCACGATCCAATGTGTTGAGACTTCAATTCTCGTGCAAACTATCTAATGGCACCCAAATAAAAAAACTACCAATGGATATATAGCTCTACTTTTAAACTTAAAACCACTTCAACCTAATATGTACTTCTAAAGAGCTTATAACATTAATTTTTGTTTCAACAATTTGTGTCATCGGTGTTCCTATTATCAATCTTCTCCTTCCCTTTCGTAACCTTTTTCTACCCCACTTCTAACCTTGCCTCTCCTCAATTAAAAATATAGAAAAGTTTTACCAGTCAAAAGAAAGCTAGGTAGATACAAAGGTGCCAGTCAGAGTTGTGGTTGCATCATTGTTATAATTAAAACCATACTCTATCATTGTTTTGTATAACAACTGTTACAAAGCTCTCAGGCAAGGTTTCGAGTGCTGATGCAATGCACCGGCTGGTCACCAGCCATGACAGATGTGCTGGGACATGCACCACACAATTCCAAAATCATAAAACTTCAAAAAAATAAAATATGTTGTACTACCCTTTCCTTAATTAGAATATTTAAATGATAAAAACAATAGGTGTCATGTTGACCCAGGCCAGCTTGCAGTACAGGCCTATGGCGATACAAGCCCACCAGCACAGACCAGCTTGGCTGGCACTTGAACCTTTGTCTCAGGGTACTTCCTTTTTCAATTACTACATGTATAGCAATTAGAAAACATAATGGCCTGACACCGTGACCATTGTCATACATTACTCGATGTTTATAATACGGAAACAGCCCAAGTACTATTTTGAATAAATAATATACAGAATTAATCTTTAGATTGATCAGTCCTATATAGGCTTAGGATCATACTGGGTTGGTAATTATTAGGTATCATTTAGATCCTAGGATGACGAAAATCTAGAATTTTATTTTAGAATTTATCATGACCATATTTTAGTAAAAATATAATTCACACATGCGGAGGTAAGGCTGCATGCATCTGACCTTCTCCAAACCCTGCAATAGCTGGAGCCTCATGCACCGGGCCTCCCTTTTTAATTTGATGTTTACGTGATCAAGGAAGAAGAATAAATTGCATTACTATCTCATTGTATATACAGAAATATTGGTCTAAAAGATTAATAGTATAATCTGTAAACAGTAGTTCTGTCAAATAATGTTGTTACTTTCCAATTACTAACAGATAATTCCACATTACAACGCTGTTAAAAATAATATAAAAATAGTTCCTGAAGCTTTAAGCCAAATAACAGAGTGCTATAATGTTATCACAAATAATATCTGGTTCAAAGCCCAGATCATCATAGTAATAAAACTGTTATAAAAGTTAAAATCTTGTCTTATATGTTATTACTGCCTAGTACAGAGAATATCAAACAAAAGGCACAATTTGGTCATAGTGATGAGCCACAAAGTATCATCAGAAACATGAAACTTTGTTCCTTGGTCAACTCTACTTATATTTTCATAGACACAACTGCAGAAACAGAATGTGTAAGGACAAAATATTAACAGTGATGAAGATGTAGCCAACAACATACAGGAAGCAGATTTTTTTAGGGGTAAAATAGGTTTTCTTTATTTTAAAGAAAAACAATATAAATGTTAGTGTGTTTACACACACAAACAACAAACAAATTGAAGAAAGAAAGAAGATTATGGGTGGTGAAGCAAAAATAGTGGGGTGTGGATAAATGGAAGGTTGAGAGAGAGAGACAGAGAGAGAGAGAGACAAAAAAAAAAAGATGATATATTGTTCCAATATGTATGGTCTATGAAACACCTCAACAGCAGCCTAAATTGGCAATGACCCAAGTCTTCTGGCTAGCAAAAATACACTATGGTAAAGCATGAATGGAGTAACAAATAAGCAATTAATATCAATTTTTATCATGAAGCATAGTAACTTTTTGCAATACTAAATATTGCCAAAAGCCTACTTGCCAGGCTTAAGTCAGTAGTTTACATACCATGAGAGTCACAAAGTTCTTCCTTGGGCGCCCTCTTCTCACTCTGGAGACATATGGTACCTGAATTCCAAATCCTCCTAGAGAATCCTGCCTAGTGGAAAAGCTTGGGCCCCGGGAACCAATATCACGAACTGGCCTGATCCGAGATTTTGGAGAGGACTGGTCGTGTCCAGAATTTTTAACTGAAGACAACAATCTAGCAGAGCACTCCCTCGTCTCAAATTCTGAAAGTTCTTCGATGTACCGCCTAGTAGGCTTCCTCACCCTTTTGGCAGCAAACTGCTCCATTTGTAGATTTTCATTCTTCTCATCATATTCTGAAAGAGGTTTTCTAAGCCGCTTGCTGGCCACTTGCTGATCTTCTGTTTGGTTAGTAGGACTAGTTGGTAAATCTTGGAAATTACTATTTGTTGGATCAGTAACTTGATCTGTGGGCAAAGTACTCTCTTCAGTCTTAGACTTTTGCAACTTGGATGGTTCTTCTTTCACTTCCTTGAGAACTATTTTATTATCCTTCATCACAAAATTTGAAGTCGGAACATCACATGAGTTAGTTAATCCCATTGTAATCCGTCGCTTAAGCCACAATTTGTCTTTGACAGAAGTCTGACGGCCAAAGGTAGCTCTGAAAGCTTCCTGAAGCTCTCTTATTGACAGATTATCCAAACAGATATCCCCTTTTAGAATAGAAAAATCAGGCATTGAACTAGTGCATGTTCCAGAAACTGTTGAACTACTAGTGACTGCCTGATTTGTAGGTCCTGAGCATGTTTCTGCACTTTCTAATTGAACACCCTGTCTGTCATTTAAAGCCATAGAAGAAGGAGCAGTTTCCATTGAAGTATTCTCGGGTTGGAGCTTGTCCTTGCAGGCTTGTGTCTCGTCACGACCATCAAAAGTCTGATGATTCACATCCATACACTTGGTAGAATGATTTGCAGACTCAGGTGACATCCGTAACCTCTCTTCCTGTTTAACCTTCGGCAACATCACCTCTATATACTACAAGATAGAATTTAAACCAAAAGGACATAATGGGAAGGAAAACATGGACTCAGAAAACAAAATGCATTCTTCAACTTCATAACCAAGTATATGCAAACAAAGTGGTAAAGGAAGATGAACTATTAACGATATGATAAGTTGTAGCATGTAGATGTGCAATTGTCAAATGCAATTAAAACTGAAAAATGTCTAGCTCATGCTCATAGTAGTAATAAAAATCAGTTGGCAGTTATGTTATCTTAGTTAATCATCATTGCTCTCTTTTGTAGCATGGCATAAAGACCAGCCAAAACAAAATATACTGGATGAAAGATCTAGAAGAGCTAGTCTAGTTATTAAAAGAATACAAAGCATTACAGCTCAATTCTAATAGCTATAGGCATTTGCTAATGCAGTGCCAGTACAATAATGAAGCATCAATCTTTTCTGGAGATGCCTCAACTAATACTGATAACAACCTCCATTAATACTGATAACAACATCACCTAGTGTTACTTATATTAACACCAATTATTATGTCAAGACAAATAGCAAACATCTGCAAACAATACTAATTTTTTACGTTTTTATGATTTCATAGTTTAGATTCATCTTCAAATTGATGAGTTTTATATGAAGAAATGGAGTCAATACAAAGTTATAACAAGCTTAATGGTGTCAGCAGAATGTCATATGGGCCAAAAGCTTGCTGATAAAGCAACATGTCTGATGAATATCTATATGAATTTTTGACTTCGATTAAGATCATAAATTTTCCAAATGTTTTGAAAAAGTAAAGCATCAATAGAAATCTGATCGAGAAAACATGTGAGGGTGACCAGGAATTTCAACAAACTCTTCTTCTTTTTACTAAAGCGCATTGAATAGCTGATATAACATGAAGAATAGTTTGTTGTGATTCAATGAAAAAAGCCAAACAACTTTACATAAAGGAAGTGGCTATTTTGTTCAGAGGAAAGAACAAGGAGAGTCTGAATTTTAGATTTTTGGATCACAATGATTGAAAGCACTTTCTTATGAGAATAAAATGTGCCATATTTCTATGTGTGCATCAATTAAACCACAATAACTCTATCATCTCCATGTAGGCACTGTCACGATGCAAAGTGAGAGGAATATGTGGCGCACTCTCTAGTTGTCATTCAACATAAAGAGAAGGCAAGTGGAGCTTTCTTGAATTACTTGTCCTCAAAGAAAGCCAAAAGAATAAATGGAAATTAGATTTACCTAAATTTCTACATGTTGATTGATGTGTCCGGTCTGAAGATTGGGAATTCAAAACCTCAAAGTGGGAGACTGCACTTCAATTGAGGCCAAAAAAAGCTCAAATATCCAAAGAGGTAACAAAGAAATCTGGTTTAGAAGCTTCTAGAGTATGTACTAGACTATACAGTCAAAACAAAACAAGTATCAAATAAGTGCAAGCCAATTTGAACCCAAACAGGCACTAGCTGAAATACCTAGGTACACACAAGTAATCCAATCTAAAGGAAACGGCTATACCTGCAATTTTGACAATATAAGCAAAATTTGGAGACGCTAGATCACATTTCAATAAAGATAGAAGTGGCAGGGCGGCTTTCTTCTCAGTACCTCAAATTCCCATTAAACTCTTACTTTCCCACACCAACCTCCATCAAAATGATAGTTTCCCCTTCAAATATGTTGTCCTTTTTTATCTTGTTTGATCTTCCTAAAATTGATGTCTTCAGATATACTACATTTGTTTCTCATTTACTTTTTGTGTATAAAGCAACAGTTTTTATGTTTTACAATATCATCTAGTGCAATCTCATGACTTCTTTGATTTAATTTATTACTCCTCATGAGAATCTTCTAGATCTTTAAACTCTGATCACATAGTCTCTTATTCTACTACTAAATCATCTCCAGGACTGGGCATTTATTACGCTTGCTTTTAAAAATCATGCTCACATCTTATTTTGTAACCATTTTTAGGTCACTTCAACTTGGAGCGGAGTAGATCTTTGCTCCAATTACTGCATTCCCAAGGTATCCAATTAATTTAAGACAAAGGTTTTTAATAAAAATCAGCACCTCTATGCATGCTTAATAGAAAGATAAAAGTATTTAAATTTTCATTTTATGCTCAGGCTGCGTTCAATAGGTTCGGATCCATGAATAGTGAAAAGATCCTTTCCAAATAAATGAAATGCAATTACTAATTCTATTGATAAATGATCAAATTATATGATCCATAAATTTATCAAAGAATGACTCTAGTGATCAAGTGACTGAATAACCGGGATCAATTTACTTATAGTACTTGTTGACGTTGATAAAAGTATCTAATAAATTATAAGTTCAGAAGATCTATTTAGCATAAAAAGGATATTCCTTACTCATTATCACCAAGAAGTCAGATTTGTAATTTTAAACGGTAAAAAACATTTGCACTTATTGATGAATCCATTATTTGCTTTAGTTACTTAAAATGATATGGTATAAATGCAACACTGACCTAAACTGCCTGGTATGGTAGTCTACCATACCGAACCGGTGCAAAACCACGTCAATTTGCTAGTTCAATATAGGAACCAGTCCGTACATATCCGAATCCAGCGGAATTGTCTAGTACCGTGACAAAAAGTGAGAAAATAGGATGAGGAGCTATCTCGGTACGGGATGCATACCATACCATACCGAACGACAATATAGCAGTACGGTATCGAGTACCAAGATTACAGAGCTTGGTATAAACTGTCACTAGATCGCCGACAAAGCATCTAAAACAAAATATGATCTTGAGAATTCCAATAGATTTACCAATAAGATGGGCATTTACAAGAGTGTGATTTTCTTCTTGTAATGTTTATATCTTCATTCGAATACTGACTCCATGTGTATAATCAATACTAATTGGCTTCTATATTGATATAGTTATGGGAAAAGAAGTTTACTGAAAAATTGAATGTCCTACAAGATTGAGACATGCACGTGGTTCCCCTAATACACAAATTCTACCACAAAAGTTGTGCAATTAAACTGTAGCAGAATAAGTGTCCATACATCCGTATTTCGAAAATCCAACCAAACATTAAAAGAAACGGTTTACATTAAACTGAGAGACCAGAAAGCCAAAAGGTTGTTGCTATAACTGGAAACTAAACTTGTTTGAAGTTTGAACCTATCTGCATTGTCTTCCAGTAATATCACTCAAGATTTCAATGGGGAGGGAGTGTGTTGTGGAGGTCGGAGCTGTAGAGTGATATGATGGAGGACATGACATAATCAGAAAACAGTTAAAAGATTGATTCATAATATTAAAAATTCATAATGTATACCAAGTGTGAAAACACACCTCAAGCCTAGCATTCAACTCCTGTGAATCAACTTCAGTATTTTCTGATTGTGAAAGTCCTGATACAACAGCTTGATGAGATACGAGCTTCCTTTGAAGCGAGCAGCAAGTGACAAGCAAAAATTCAAGACTAATGCGGAGAGATAGCAGGCATTTTTAGTCTCTACTAGTGAATACTGAAGATTCAACTTTCATAAACAATATACAAAGTCATATACAACAGAAATAAATAGAAGCGAAAACCATAAGGCTCATTTGAACACAGGCATGCATAAAGGTAAGTTAATGCTTGCTCAATGGCTCTACATTGTAGCAGTTATAGCTGTAAGGATATATTTTAGTCTCCACTGAGAACCAAAAGCGGTTAGCTACCTTCTTATGGGAGGTCAAGTTATGTGCAATTCTGCAAATCCATGAACCAGCCCCTAAGGATAACAAAAATGAAGCCATTTTTAGGAGCAACTATTATTAATTTTGATTAGTGTTGTTTGGTTGGGGTTGAAAAAGCAACGACAAACCATGGGAGGTGGGTATTGCTTCCATTGGCCAAGAGACTGGTATGTGATCAACCAAGGCCCGTTATACCGACAGTCACTGCTGTTCCAGTACTTCATTGATATGGTACAATACGGTTGGTATAATATGGTGTCCACATTGTGCCAACACAGTATTTTATCACTTCCAGCCACGGTACCTGATGAAACCAAGTCGTACGGATCAGTACAACATAGAATCAGGCAGCATGGGGCAGTTCCGCTCACTTCGGACCAATTCTACTCATAAAACAAGCTGAATCTCAATATCGAGCCAATAGCTTAGGAAGTCCAGAAATGCAAGACGAGAAATGCAACACGATGAAGCTAACCTAATGGAAAATATGTGAGCCTGCTGTGCATTAACATTTTTTGTACAATTCATTCTTCAATGTGTCCTTTTCAGTCTTCAGAATCAAACTACATGATCTCAAGGAACACAACAGACTTGAGGCAAATTACTGATACTATCTTATCAATCAGCTTTATCATCTTCAAAAGTTCAGAATAAACTGAGATAGATATTATTTAAGATGTCAACCATGTGAAAACTGAATTGGATATCATGACTGAGTTCCTCATCCTATAAAGCAAGGAATATTTTGTAGCTCTTCTGGCCATTGGTGCTTTTGCAGCATCAGAGAGTCCTCTCCCAGTTTTGAAAATTCGGGATGCAGTTATAACTTATAAGCATATCCAACCGAGAGGGTGCTACTAGAAATACTACTGCTTTGTATTTCTTCTTTAGTTCCTTTCCCCCTGTGTTTCTGAAACTCCTGTTTCATGGTTTCACTTCATTGGTTTTTCCACATTTATAGCCACAATCCTCTGATTCACATTCAGCCAGGGACCAAATCAAGAAAATGGTAAACATTCAATGTTCATTGGGATATGGCTTGCGTGTGTGAATAAACATGCACTTGTGCTCGTGCAAGCACATGCATGCATGAATGCACATAAAGACACACATATGATAGGAAAATAGAGATGGTAAAGAAGAAAGAGACATTAATTTAACTCAACCAAGAAAAACATGGTGCAAAAAACACTCAGAAAAGAACTCTGTAAATTTGAAATTATAATATGTATCAGCAACAACAGATAATTGTTAATTGGATTTGCTCTGCGAGTCATATATATTTTGAAATTTCAATATATTAAATGCTGATATAGTTGCAAAACTTCATCTCTTTAGAATATTTAAATGCAACTTAACGTTGAACAAAATTTGGGAAGGCATGAATGGGCAGCATTAGATTGAATTGGTCTGAATCAGGAGTTTCACATTAATTCCTGCCTGAAAATTGGCTGGTTGAAGCTGATCCATGGGTTAATTAAGTAATTATTTGGTTTACATGTAATAATTTGATTTGATTTGGTTAATTCACATTATTTTTTTCTAATCATTGTTTCCCTTTCTACCAGTGAATCTCTGTGTTTGTAATCTCTCTAGAAAAAAAATACAAGGAAAAGGCAAATTAGCTGGTTGAAGCTGATCCATGGATTAATTAGGTAAGTATTTGGTTCACATGTAATAATTGATTTGACTAGGTTAATTCACATTACTTTTTCTGATCATTGTTTCCCTTTCTACCAGTGTATCTCTGTGTTTGTAATCTCTCTAGAAAAGAGATACAAGGAAAAGGCAAATCAGCTCAAAATTTTACATATATCATCATTGAGAAACAGCAAAGGTTCCATTGAAATCTATAGTATTAAAGTAAGATCTAGATAACCCTCGAAAGCAAAACTGCATAGGAACTTAGTAAATCAAGTTCTTTTTCCTACTGATACAAAGTTCTAGAAAAAGGACAATGTGATTCAGAATAAGAAACAGATCCTCCACAAAGAGACTTTTGCAATAGTCTAAATGAGCATGGGTGAGACCATGTCCAGCACATAATGAAGCACCATTCTATTCTGCATTGCAGGACCCTGAGGGCCAAACTAGATCTATTATCCGTATGAACAGGATAATAAAGTGCTAGTTTGGACTTAAAAAACATATATCTTAAACACTACAAGGGCGTGATACCACACATACCGAATCAAATCAATCAACCACCAGTCAGTGGGACAACTTTTCTTAAGAGTAAACAGAAATGAAGTTCAAGACGCTTTACTCACTGGTGTTTACCAGTCAGAAAAGCCTGACAACAAAAATCATGTTGTCCATGTTTAACCCACAGAAAGAAGAGAAAAAAGAAAAATTTAACTGGACAAAATGTATAAACAACAGACCAAGCTGTAACTTCTAATCTTGAAGAATAGCAGTTCATCACTCAATCTAACAATTTCTATTTGAATTATTCGTATATACAATAGAGCATCGTTTGTTACTTTAATATTACCTAAATTCAGTGTTTTAAAAGGCAGCTGCGGTATGCGGGTGGTCAAGAGACCGCATAATGCATGTGCAGTTTGCAGATTGCATATGCATACTGCATATGCAG
This sequence comes from Phoenix dactylifera, assembly GCF_009389715.1. Classification (NCBI taxonomy): domain Eukaryota; kingdom Viridiplantae; phylum Streptophyta; class Magnoliopsida; order Arecales; family Arecaceae; genus Phoenix; species Phoenix dactylifera. The sequence continues at coordinate 30,308,513 of NC_052399.1, forward strand.
TTGAATATACAGAATTATTTTTAAATATTTAACAAATAAAAAATTAAATAGTAAATACAATAAAAACAGCAAAACAACAGTAATATTTTCTTAGATAAGTAATAGCAATATTTTCTCAGATAACTAAGAGCAGTATTAATAACAATAACAACTAACAATTATTGCTTACTACCTAGTAGTTAATACCAAACAGCAATAGTTATGGCAACTATTAACATTATCGATAACTGTATCAAGCCTGTGAAACTCTCCTACAACATAACCACCAATTTAAACCCACTCTATCGGCACAAACCTACATAAGGGTAGGCTATAGTGTGGGCCCAAAATGTTATGCAGGCCACATATGCAGCTACACAATGCTAAGCAGGTTGCATATGCGGCCACACCATGCTAAGTAGGCTACATGTGCAGCCGCACAATTCTAAGTGGACCACCTTTTCAACCCCATATACAGTATGACCACATACTGGGAACATGGTGTGGTTTAGAAGACTGCATCCACATAATCCAGCCACATATGCGATCTCATGCATCACACTTTAAACCACTGCCTGTAGATATGCTTCTCATTGAAGCTTATATTTCTCCCCAATCCAAGCTCATTTGTCTTGAGGGGAAAAAATTTAATCCACTAAGAGAATAGAATAATGTTTCTGGTGTTGCCTCAGGCATTCAGAAGTAAACCATTCTAGGTAGAAATAGTGGATTAGGATATTTAAACCAATCAATCCTGACAGTAACTGAGGTTTCTCATTCAAATTCCTAGTTAACGAAAAGACTATTTGGATGTTGCTTTGTAGGGTGGAAGCAACAGATCAACCATGTCCAAATGTGTTGAGTCTGAGAAATGCTTTTGATTGTAATTTCAAGCAGCACATCATATGACTTCCAGAATATATCTGCTAATTGATCCCTTAAACTTTTATAAATTAAAAGTGTTGTCAAATAAAAGGGCTAAGAGAGATATGCATGGGCTAGAAGGTAGATATGATAATTGAACCTTCAATGACTTGAAATTAACAAAAATGTGATGCAAACTCAATGAGTAAAAAGGTGTATCACATTCAAAGCGAGAAACTTATGGGTTAATTTTGAGGACTTATTCATTAATTAATTATATGAAGCCGACTGCCACAATGAACTCTATATCTTTGGCATATACTCTGCATCCTGAGTAGCCAGAACTTTCTATCTAGTTTATCAAGACTCCCACTAGCTCTGTATATTGCTTGCGTTTCCAATCTTTCACCCACATCATAATACTTTCATCCCCTATTTCGTCTGGCATTTCTTATTAGTAGCATACTCCTTCCTTCTCTAATCAAGATCACAACATTGACTATTAGTTGTCTAACTTGCTTCTGAAAAGAGCAATCATATAGAAGTAGATCCAATTTATCCAAATATTAATCTAAATAGTGGCCTAACAACTGATTTCCTTTTTTTTTTTTTAGCAGACTCTTCTCACTTCTCGAGGTCTCGCACTTTAACAAATTTTCTGAAATCACCGTGTGGTGCTCCAGCAATTGCACCCCAGCAACTGATTTCTTTTTTTTTCAACAGACTATTCTCACTTCTCAGGGTCTCACACTTACCATATTTTCTGAAATCACAGCATGGTGTTTTTCTTTTCTTTTCTTTTTTTGAACAGACTCTTCTCACTTCTCACGGTCTCACACATACCATATTTTCTGAAATCACGGTTGTGTGGAGCAATTGCACTCAGTTTGGCAACAAAGCCTGAAGAAGAAGAAGAAGAAGAAGAAGAAGTGATTTTTCATACTTATCTTTTACAAACAAATTCCTCCCTACAAATCAAAGGGGGAATTAAAATGCCATAAAGAACCAAAAGATTTAATAAATATCTATTTATATATAAAACAAGGAAAGAGATGGCTATCTACTTCTAATTCTGACAGCCAATTACTCCAGTTCAAAGTAACCAAAAATAAAATAAAGAGGAGAAAATTTCATTCATTTCCAAAAGAAACTGAAGCTGGAGCAGCAGCATAAAAGAAGTACACAGCCCATGCATCACATAGAAGAAATTTGACATATCAAAGGAAGAGAGCATGTGGGACATACTTCAAAAGCACAAACTAACTGGCCAAAATCTCACTTTTAACAGCAAGACAGCTACAGTCAAATCAAGAGGACAAGAACAATATAAGAAGAGTATACACCCAAAATCTATGTTAAAATACATGTATTGTAACTTGTAAGTAGACAAGTTTCTCTAGTACATATGAGAAAAGTGTAAAAACAAGAAAAGAAAGACATAACACTAATACCTTCAAAGTCAGACTTTTTAGAGGGCAACCCTTCATTAGAAACACGTCCATCAAAATGCTTTTTATCTCCATCTGAAGCTAGTCCACTCTTGTCTTCCTCAAGCAGATGCTCGACTTCCATAACCTCGTCGTCTGTAGCAGGAACTAACCTTCCATCTCCTTCAACCTGGAAACAAAAAAAGCTAGAATATCAAAAGTGAAGAATATCTTGTCCATATCAATATTTATGAATAGCAGACGGATATGTATCTGAACGAATAGATTCACAAGCATGCCTATAATAAACAGGGAGGAAGTTACTTAGTATCAGCAATGTTAATTGAAAAATAGAAGAATGAAAAAGGATTTCAGTGTGGGGTTTTCCGTACTATTATCAAGATGATTGTAAAATGAAACATGAAAGTAATTCAATATCACTGTACTAGCAATGAGAGACCACTCAAACAAAACAAAAAAACAGACAATTATTACACCCCTTGTCCTTGATATCTTTGTTTTCATTTTTGCCACTGCATGGCACGTGAGTACCTCCCCTGTTCTTTCCTTGTCATGTCTGAACTTTTATCATAACTAGTTTCATTTTCCATTAAAACCCAATCCGGAACTGTGGTTGGTTCAAGAGTTTTGGCCAAAACTAATTATGAGGCCAAATTTAATATATAAATATTTTGGTTTCTAAGTATTTGAATTTTTATTTATTGAAATGTCCAGGATCATTTTCTCCTAGTGAACTTGGAATTATGCAAGTTTTGAAAAATTTTAGAAGCAAGAGGACAATAGATTCCAAATAGATTGAGAGGAAATAATTTTTTTTGACAAATTTCTTGCTTCAAGAGGTTGAATTTTGTTAGAAAGTTGTACTACTATATGTTGGATAGCTAGTGTTACAGTAATCTAAAAAACTTTTTTTAAATCGCTTCATTTCAAAATTCAATCTTTCGATGGTTTTAAATGGAAATTATCGAAACAATACTTGTAAGGTTCCAAAATCCAAACAATATAAGTATATAAGTTATTCTGAAAAGATCCTTAATTTATAATTTATGAGTGACTTTATGTTTCTTCTGTATTTCTTCACTTAATTTTACCTGTATTTTTGAATTTCTTCATAATCTTAGCTATAACTACTTAAACTAGAGAAAAACAGCTGAAACAACCAAAAATACCTAAATGGAAAATCATCTGATCCAGCCAAAACCAAAAACCAAAGCTGTGCTTTTGAACTTTATTTCCTAGTCTGCACCCCCTTCCCCCCAACACATCAGATAAGAGCACCTAAACCCAATAGATGAATTGTTTAGCCGAAAGGCTATTAACCACCGATTGATCCTAAAAACCTCAGCAATATTTCCTCTATTTTGCTTCATGCAACAACCTCTGTAATTTTGTCAGCTACATCATTGTAAGCTCCTTGGATACTCTTCCCCAAGTTTGCACCTCTGTTATCCTACAAATACTGAGAGTTAAATACCATGCCCAATCAGAATTTTGATTGTTAAAAATAGGAAAAACGCAAAAACAATACAAATCTCCATAATTGTCATGTTCAGATTAAAATTTTGCATTCTCCTTCAAAAATATGTCAAAATGCACGTGGCAATAAAGGACATCATCTCTGGAAACTTCTATCCATCTTCATCAATCACCTCTATTGTGTTTTCTTTTGTTCATAACATGATGCGAAGTTGTTATCAAGTTTTTCTAAGCACCAAAATGGTAGTACATACTATCGCAAAGGAAAGGTGACCATCATGACAGTCATTTAGTAACAAATATGAAATAACAGGATTTTTTATGAGTTACTAAGAAGCTCCAGAAGGTGAATGCCAACTAACATCTTAGAACAAAGTCCACACATTCCTAAGTTGGCAGGCAAGAAAGCTTAACATATGAATTTATGAACAAAAACTTATACGCTGATATTCAAGTTTCAAAATAGAGTTGTATTAGTAACTATTTACAATTTAGCCGCATTACAGAATGTAGCTCAAACTCCACAATTCCACAAGGCGCAAAAGAAATTCCAAGCATACTCATTTGATAATTACATCAACATTTCAGTTCCAAAAACTATGATGCAAAAATCCCTATCTAATTTCGTTAAACTCATGCTACAATTGAACTACATCCACACAAAGTCTCAGTAAATTGTACTCAAATGATAACAAACAAGCAATGCAAACAAATACCCTGACAAGTTGGTAAACCACCGGGTCGGAAGCAACGATCTTTCGAAAATCACTCTCTTCAGTGCCCTTTTCCCCATCAACGGCTGTTCTCATGGAAAACTCCACCCCAGCCTTTCCAAAATCACTCTCTTCAGACTCCTTCTCCCCATCAACCTGTATGTCAACGACTGTTCCCATGGAAAACTCCACCTCATGCAATTCAAATGAACGACTACTTAAACGAAACAAAGAAAACATCAACAACTTCATAACAGTGCAAATTTCACAGTCAAACGAAAGAAGGAATTGAGAATTTTCAAGAATACACCAAATTAGCTTCAACTAAGTCCAAGAACCAAACCCTAATTCCCAATTCCCACGGTAATCTACCACCAAAATTCGATCAAATACAACCAGCAACTCGCCAAGCTCGAATTCAGTGTCCCAAGAACTAAATTACCAATCGATTCACCAAAAAAAAATTCGGGACAAAAACGATTCATGAATGATTCCTTGAACTCACCATAAAACAGTGAACAGATCACTGAGGCGACCTCCTCGGCATTGGCTCCAATAATTCCCCGAATCAAAGAGGAGAGAAGCGGCGATTTAAAAGGGGGAAAAGAGGGAGAAAAGAACTTGGACGCGGAAGGGGAAAGAGAATAGGGGATTCGAATCGAACGGATAGGTACCAAGAGCCAGGGCGAATGGGGAGCAGTTCATTCGAAAAGAGTTGGGGGAACGAGATTCAACTGCGGGGATGCAGCGGGGTGGGGATTTGGATGGTGATGATCGCAAGGCGTTTGAGGCTTCTTTGGCACGCAAAAAAGCGTCGACCCGAAGCCAATTGTGGTAGGAATGAAGCCAATTGGAACAAGACTAGCTTGCGGACACTCGCATATAAATTTTTATGTGCTGTAAAAGTTGCTTGTGGAATGATCTCATGCCGCTCTTCGGTTCTAGACATTGATATGATAAAACGGATATGTTTGAGAAAAAATTGTTTAAATGAAACCAAACGGGTGATCTTATTGCTGCCGAAGAAGAGCTTAACCCTCCACCGCATTAACTTTTTGTTGCTTGGCACCCGTGTAGCTTGTGTTGTTTCAAAAACTAACTTTGATGGTGATCTATAAGATAATTGTAATAATCCAGGATCTCATCCAAAATGGCTAGCCGAAGATATTATTTGAGTTTCATTGATTCTATAAAAGTACCCAAGATCTACCAGCGAATAACCGATGTGGGGCTAAACACACGTCTGTACGGGTCCTCACATACTCCCCCCGTTCAAGCACCTGACGTCCTCGTCAGGTTAAGGGTTCAAATTCATTCAAATCTAATCACAAAACGCCAAGATCGGCTCGTGGTCAGCCCAATAGATCCGTGCCGTAGTGTCCCTAGTTCATATAGGTTATGGGTTGGGTCCCGCTTTGATACCATTTGTAACAACCCAGGATCTCACCCAAAATGGCTAGCCGAAAGATATTATTTGGGTTACCTTAATCGCTATAAAAGTAACCCAAGATCTACCCAGCGAATAAACGATGTGGGATTAAACACACGCCCGCACGGATTCTCACAATAATATAATTGGCATTGGAGTTCTTAGTTGAAGACCCATATCAAATTCACTTTTTTGCGCTGCTAGACTTTGCTTCACTTTTAGTATCCTACTTAACTAAAGGGTGCTTTGGAAAAGGAAAGTATGATGGGTGCTAATAAAGAGAATGTTTCACTAAACATTTTTGGTCGAGGGCATGATAAAGAGGATTTTTCACTAAGCTCTTACTATAGTACTTAGCAAGTGCAAGTAGATCCATAGTGAGATTTCTCTAGGATAGTATTGTTTTAGATGTTCTAATCAATTGAGTTATAGTTTATGGTTCTTGGATTAAGTTCTAATTGGATAGGTCACGATTGAGATTGATCTATGCTAGGTTTACACCAAGTTTGAAAGCTCTAAAACTATTGTTATGGCAGAACATAGAAAAGTTTGCCCTAAAAATAGGTGAAAATTGAAAATCATTATTTAGGGAGTTATTAAAATGAATTGGCTTATAAAAGAGCTAGGTTCAAGTCTCAGAGTGGTTAAGAGTTTGGTTGCCTAATATGGAATAAATGATTGATTCATTGAACCAATCAAACCATAGAATCAAAACAAATCTAGCAGTTTCTTAGGTGCAAAAGTGGTGTATATATATATAATATGTTAAATATATGAGAAATTTCAGTCAAAAATTCAAAATAAATATGCCTAAAATCATATAAGGTGAAAAGTCAAAGGAAGCACGTTGGTTAAGAAGAACACATGCCTATATGCTGCCATATCACAATGTAGTCATGGCTAAATTTGTCTAGCCTCATCAATGCTACACGTGTATAAGTAGAAATACCAAAATTCAAAAATTTAAAACACATAAACAAAATATTTATTAATATTACAAATCACTAAAAAAAATGGAAAGATCCTAATAATTATTGTGCCATGGCTAAAGGCGAAGGAATAGATTAAGTTCTAACTAGGAAATATGAAATATACTTGTTGTCATATAGAAGACTTCCAGATCCCTTTCTAAGCAAATATCTTTGGATGCATCGAACATGCTGGATGAGCAATCCCAACTAGTTCCCCATCAAAGGGTGCGATATAACAAAATATTTGAAGAGTTTGCATTATGACGGCCTAGTATGTATTGCTGTTTAGTGGAGGCAACAAAGGAACAGAAGTCACACAAACGATTGCTCCACCAAACTCTATATCCAATGAAGCCAATTGGTGAAGAATATTGATTGACAACTTTATTGAACTTCTATATCTACGAATGAACATGGAAGTAATTAATGATGCCACGCTACATATGGCTAAGGTCTCTTGATATGCATTAGTTAGATAGTTCCAACTCTTTCAATACAATCAATTTGATGGGCAAAATAACTATGCTAATGTATTTTTATCCCTTTACTAGCCATTATGATCAATTTTTGTAACAATCCATGTGTAATGAAACTGCAGTCTATTGTTGCAATTGCACTCCCAAAAAGTCTTTCTTTTGGCTGCCCTTGTTGCATGGGTCCATTTCTGCACCTGCATTAGTGGCAACTTCTTCCTCCCATGGTTGTTACACAATCTTTAGTCTTGCATATGTACACAAAACTATAGTTATGGGCATCCCACTAATACGAGAGATGTTCGACCCTGCTTCAGAATTCTCCTGGTCCAAAACGTCATCGTCCAAACTGTTTGCGATAAGTTGGTAATTCTTCCTACATTTGTACATCAAGGCCTACCATGTTTCCTTCGGCCAACAACAAATGAGCAGCACTATATCTCCTCTGTGTCCATTTATGAAGAACATTTCTGATTGTGGCTTGGAGGAAGCTCAACAGAGCCCTAATAACCATTGCAACTGTTTTTGGGCTAAGCCCTAAGAAATGGTTTCCAGGATGAGTGAAAGAAATCTAATTTCATTCTTCTATATTCTCCTTCTTGTTCCTTTTGAGGATTCACCCTAAATCATGCATAAAATAGTCTTAGAGCATTTTGATTTTTTCCAACAGACCAAAGAGTGTGATATAACAAATATACAAAGAGTTGCATTATGAACGAGTAGTATATACCACGGTCGATGATTCTACCAAACTCCCTATCCAAGGAAGCAGGCTGGTCAAGACGATGATGGACAGCTTCACTAAAATCTATACCAAGAGAAGTGGTCCATTGATCTATATTAAGAGAGCAAATAATGTCGCTGCACATCGCTATAGCCTTAAGATATGCATAAATTAGATATAGTTTTCTCTCTGGATAGGCAGTCAAGCTCAATATTTTTTATCCCTTTTGCTAGCATTCTGATTAATTCTGGCAAATGCAACGAATCTGGTTCATACCGATGACACTCTCTAAAAAGTCTTTCCTTTGTTATAAACACCATGTTCGATACCAGGGGATGGTTGAACATAGTAATTTTTCAATATTACAGCCTACATACTGCCTTGGACCAGTCGCAAAAGAGCAATGCTATGGACTCCGTTTGGTTCGTAAAAGAGGAAAAAAGTGGGATTAAAAAAAAAGAGAAATACTACATGCTTGGTTGGAGTTTTAAAGAAGAAGATAAAAAATAGCTTATATCTGAAGCCTAGTGATTTTTTTTTCTCAAAATACTATCAAGCTTTTAGATAACGTGAGATAAGATCTTTTCTTTGTTAAGAGCAGACATATATCACATAATTTTTTAAAAAAATAGATGTTTAATAAAAAATAAACTATTTTGAAATATGTTATTTTTTTATGGCCAACTAACCTTCAATATGTTCTATATTGCCCTCCGGAAAAGTATCTGAGTGAGGGAACAAACGAGTCCTACTTGTTTATCGCATCCATCAATGGAGCACAATGTTATATTCCGCTTCTCATCATGCTGGAGATTTCGCATTTGTCAGGGGCATAGTACAATTCCCAAATAAAGATCTAAAGGCATTTCGTCTAAATAAACACTCCAGGGGCCAATATGTAAACATCCCCGCTAAAGATTTCTAAGCATTTTTCGCCTACTAATGGACCGTCTCTCTCCTCTAGCCACCAGCGCCGCATCCCCCAGGGCTCCACTGGTCGAAACCCTCCTCCTCGCGATAAACCGTAGGCGCCCGAGCGGAGGGCTCGAGAGGCCCCTTCGCTGCCCTCGCGAAGAGATGGAGGAACGTGCGAGAGCGGAGATCGCTCACCACCCCCCGCCTCGTCGACGACGTCGAGATCAACGACTGGAGCAAGGAGGAGGACGAGCCATGGCGGAGAATCCGCCCACCTTCCGCCGATGAAACCCTAGCGGCCTCCCCTCCGAAAGGTCCACCTGTACCATAAACGCCTAATTACATATTGGAAGAGCTTTCCGTGGATTTACGATCTGAGTCTCGTTGGAAAGCTGATGTGTCCTCTTTGGATTGATGTTTTCTTGGACACGGGGTCGCAGTAGTATAGCTCAGATCGTACGAGCTTTAGCTTTCTTGATGATTTTGTTCGGAAATATTTTTTTTGGTTGGTTATAGTCTCCTTTGGGCTGCTGGATTCTTGCGTAAAGCCTTATTCTTACCCATAAAATCTGTGGATGAATGTGGATTTCGAATTGTATCTTGTAATCTTTTGTAATTCTCCGGATGGTTTGGTTGCCTAAATAATTTAGTCTTGGGGTTCTTATTGGGATACTGGATTATTACAAAAGCCTTATTCTTTGACGGAAAATTCTGGCGATGATGCGGATTTTTTTCTAAATTCTGGTCTCAGTAGCTTTATAATTTCTTTTTTTCCCAAGAAATGGAATCATCTTGCGACTTGTCCAACAAAAGGAAAATTTAAAGGATGTAAGATGATCTAGCTAGTATCATTCAGTATATTTTGCTTCTGTTTATCTAGAATTTATTGGAAATTGCTACAGATTGCTACAGATTGCTACATCATTTGTTGATCAAGCAGTACATCGTAGATATTCATATCACTGGTTCTTCCCCCCCTGTATGACAAGAAGATGTAATGAGTATTTGCAGAAGCAACAAAATATATTTGGGAGGCTGTTGGCCTTTAATGTAGTTATTTATGGGAAAATGTTTTTATCTTCATGGTTCTATAGGTGTCGATTATGGCATAAATCTTGAATTATAAAGCATTTGTTTAGTGAGGCTTAATGTGGATTGGATCAGTCCTGTCATTGCTTTTGATTTTGTAATAGGATCCAGGGACTAATGGTTTCTATGACATATAACTGTGTTGTCCTTAACTGAAGAATGATCTTACGACATGTCACTTTGTAGGAATCATGCTGTCTGTTTTATGCCATCCATTTTTTTCTTGATTTTATGAACTTTGCAACTTCTCAAAATTCAAACAAAGAGCAAGAAAATAATGCTATGCGGTGAGTCTCTCTCTCTCTCTCTCACACACACACACACACACACACACAATTTTACAATATTATTTGAGTGTATTTGTTCAGATATTTCTGATAATATCTGGATAAGTTTGCTCAAGGTTTTTAATAACTGAGATCTCAACCATCTCATACGGTGCGTGATAATGAGATGGACCAACACCTTCCTCATCTCGCTGAGATAGGATGTATTGCAAAAGTAGGGAGCTCAAGATTTTTGAGATCTCAGCCAATGTTATAAGAACCGAGACATCTTGGTTAATGTAGTAACTGAGATAACTTCCATATAAAGACAACAAAGTAAGCATTTAATGGTCAAAACATTTTTGTAAGATTCTAAAAGACATAGTAGGTTTCCTGCCCAAATTTGGATGTCATATCAATATATTGGGATTTATCAATTTATACCGGCCAATATATTTTGGGCCCAGATAACAGGTTATTTTATACTGGTGACTGCCCAATATCCATGCAAAATGATATCTGGGCAAAGATGAAAGCCATGAATTAGCTTCAGGACACCCTTATAGTTGTCTCTTTGGCATTTCTTTCCTTCATTGATTTAGCAAGGTTTTTTAGGTTTAGGTAGACCTATTTATATTATGTTCAAAAAGTATTTGGAATTTTTAAAAACAATGAGGCTGATTTGAGGTGCTGGATAATCTGTTAATTAATAATCTAGAAAGACCACTCTGTCTACACATTTGGTGGTGTTAACTTAGAGTGGCTGACTTGCCAAAAAATGGCTGTATGTGCTTTAAATACTCTTCTATGACAGATGGATAAAAGTATTGGCTGGATGTTAATGAATATACTCTATTTGTGTTTATGTACATCAAAGATCTGCCATCATGTCTTTTGTATCCTGTTGTGGTTTCAATTGAGTGACATTATCTCAACTGTTGTTATCTGATGTAATTTCTCAACAATGACTGGTCACATGTCTGGTGGCAAGGCATTTAATCTTTTTCATGCACTTTGTAATGATAGTTGAGGATATTTGCGAAGGTAAATGTTTAAAAATC